>NC_066523.1:1385000-1487500 GCF_024679095.1 Eriocheir sinensis
TCCTTTAAGCTCTCTCTAATCTTCCTTTTTCCTCTTTTTATTGTCCCTTTCTCCTTTTGTTTCTTATCTCTCTCTCTCTCTCTCTCTCTCTTACCACCGTTCTCAAGAAAGGCGAAGGGTGCGAGGAGACTAAGTTTATAAGTGGATGAAGGGCTTTAATAAGGGCAATGTCAATAAGGTTCTGATTGTAAGAGAGCCGGGTAGGACACTTAGTAATAGGTTTAAGTTGGGATAGATTCAGATTCCACAAGGACGTAGGCAAGAAGTGGTTTAGTAACGGAGTGGTGGATGAGTGGAACAGGCTGGGCAGTCATGTAGTGAGTGAGTGCCAGTACGATAGATACATTCTTTTCATTTTTCCTATTTTTTTTATCTCCTTTTCCGTCTTTCTAACCCTTTCTCCTCTGCTATCTTTCTCTTCCATTCCCTTTTTCATTTTGTAATTCCTCCCTTTTCCCTTCTAAATCACTTTCGCTCAACCTTTTCTCTCCCACTCAGTTTCTTTCATTCTTTGACCCTCTGCTTCCTTCCACTCATTTTCTCTAACTCTTTCTCCTCTGCTATCTTTCTCTCCCATTTCCTTTTTCATTTTGTAATTCCTCCCTTTTCCCTTCTAAATCGCTTTCGCTCAACCTTATCTCTCCCACTCAGTTTCTTCCACTCTTTGACCCTCTCCTCCTTCCACTCATTCTCCCACTCACTCACCCTCTCCTCCCACTCACTCCCATTCTCACCCTGTCCTTCCTCTTCTTCCACTTCGTCGTTCCCCTTTCTCCATTTCCTCCCTCCTACCTCCCACTCCATCCATTCCCTTCTTTCACCCTCTCCTCCTTTCTCCCTCCCACCCCGTCGCTCCTCCTCCTCCTCCGTCTCCCTCCTCTCGTAAGGTCAGTCACTCCCTCCTTTGGGTTGCCTTGACATTTGCACTTGTGTGGATGCGACGAGGCTTCGGCGTTATGGCTACACTGCAGGGGGGGGAGGGGGAGGAGAGCGGGGCAGAAGGAATAGGGAGGAGGGGGGCAGAACGGATGGAAAGAAAGGGGTGGGGATGGGAAGGAAGGGGGCAGAGGGGAGAGGGACGGCATGGGGAGAAAGAAGGGGGTAGAAGGGATAGGAAGGAATGGGAAAGAAGGGATGGGGAGGATAGTGTCAGATTGGGACAGAAGGGATGGGGAGGAGGAGGTAGAGGGGGGAAGGGGAGCAGAAGGGGTTAGAGGTCATACAGAAGAGGGAGGAGGGGGGGGGGCAGGGGGAGCAGGTGTGTGTTATTGGTGTGTGTGTGTGTGTGTGTGTGTGTGACCCTCAAATGTCAAAGGTGGCGAGTGGGCAGCTGCATGCATTCTTCCTCCTCTTCCTCCTCCTCCTCCTCTCTTCCTCCTTCTTCTCCTCCTCCTTATCTTCCTCTATGTCTTCTGTTTGAATTTTCTTTCCTCTTTTTCTTTTATTTCTTCCTCCTCCTCCATGTTTTTTCTTTAATTTTCTTTCTCTCCAAAATTTCTTTAGCCTTTTTACCTCCCTCGCCTCCTACTTTTCATTTTCTTTTTCCTTTAATTTTTTACTTGTCATCCTATATCTTTTTCCTCTCCCTCCTCCTCTTCTTCCTCCTCCTTCACAACGTTTTCTTATATATTCTTCTTTTCTTCTTTTTCTTCCTCTATCTTTTTTCCATTTATTCTTCCTCTCTATTGCTGTCATTGTTCTTTTTATTACAGTGTTATTGTTGCTATTTTATCTATATGGGTTTTCGCTTACCCCCAGAGAGAGAGAGAGAGAGAGAGAGAGAGAGAGAGAGAGAGAGAGAGAGAGAGAGAGAGACCGAATAATCACCATTGTGTTCCCTCGCCGGGCCAACAGTGGCAGGCGGGAAAGGTCAAGGACAGAGGGAGAGAAGGGAGATGAAGGAGGAGAGAGGGTGGGAGGGAGTAATGTAATGGAATGTAAACGGGAGAGAGAGGAGTGTGAAGAAGGGAGGGAAAGAGAGGGAAAGGAGGAGAGGAGAAAGTTGGAAGGGAGGGAAAGGAGGAGAAAGGAGGGAGTGATGTACTGGACTGTAAATAGGGAGTTCTAAAGTGGAAGGGAGAAGGAAGATTTGTGGAGGAAGGAAGATAGAAAGGGAGGGAAGGAGAGGGAGAAAGAAAGGGAACACAGGGAAAGGGAGGAAGGAATGGAAAGGGAGGGATGGAGAGAGAGAGGATTTTGGAAAGGGAGAGAAAGGGAAGGGAGGAGAGAAGAAAAAGAGGAAAGGGAGGGAGGATGGAAGAAAGGAAGGAGAAAGTGGGAGTAACGAACTGAGAGAGAGAGAGAGAGAGAGAGAGAGAGAGAGAGAGAGAGAGAGAGAGAGGGGGGGGGTCGTCCTCAGGGATAATACGAGCAATTCCGCCACAATTTATCCTTCGCCACCTTTCCATCACAGAGAGAGAGAGAGAGAGAGAGAGAGAGAGAGAGAGAGAGAGAGAGAGAAGGGTAATGGAGTGAATGAAGGCTTAGGATGCTGGGACGAAGGGAAGGGAAAAGATTGGAGGAAAGCAAGGGGAATGGAAGGAAAGGATGCAGGGAGGAAGGGAAAGGAAGGATGCAGGGAGGAAGACGAGGAGAAGGGAAGGGGAGGGAGAGGATGCTGGGAGGAAATCAAAGGGAAGGAAGGGAAAGGATGGAGGAAGAGAGGAAAGAGAAGGGAAGGGAACTGAAAGGATAAAGGTGTTGAAAGAAAGGTAAGTTAAGGGTACAGGTATAAGAAAAAGGTAAGGTAATTTAAGGTAAGGGAAGGGAAGGGGAGCACAGGTGGTCAGTGAGGGCAGGTGGTGTTATTAGTGCTTGTAACGAGGCGCCTGTTTGATACGTGAAGCACCACCGAGAGAGAGAGAGAGAGAGAGAGAGAGAGAGAGAGAGCTCATTCTGGTATTATACTTGTGAGTATCATAAGTGTGGAATCTTTATTATCCTGTCGTAGTATATAATGAAGGAGGAAAACGAGGAGGAGAAATACGAAAGAAAAGAAATAAGAAGAATAGGAGGAGGAGGAGGAGGTGGAGGAGGTGGTGATGTAAGTTGGTGAGTACGAAAAAAAAAAAAAATGCCATACAAGCGCGTGCGAGCGTGTGTTTGTTTATCTGAGGCATCCGCGTGAAATTCCTGGTGGTGGAGGTGATGATGGTGTTGGAGGTATTGGTGGTGTTGTTGTTGGTGGTGGTGGTGAAGGTTGAGTTGTAACTGGTGGTGATGGTGGTGGTGGTGGTGATGATAGTAGAGGGGGACTGATGTATGTGATGGTAATGGTGTTGGTGATGATGTTGATGGAGATGGTAGAGAGACTAGAGGTGGTGGTGGTGATGATGATGGTGGTGGTGGTGGTAGGAAAACTAGAGGTGGTGGTGGTGGTAGTGATGGTGATTGAGTACGAGGATGGTTGACATTGTGGTGGTGGTGGTGGTGTTGACTCTTAAGCGGTGGTAATTGTCTGTGGTGGTGGTGATGATGGGGGCGGTGTGTTGTGTTGGCAGGGAGAGTCCGTGACCTTGAGCGAGTCACGACAGAGGAGGAGGAGGAGGAGGAGGAAGAGGAGGAGGAGGAGGAGGACGACCCACCACCAACACCACCACCACCACTGCTAAGAGGCTGGCGGGGTGACGCGGCCCTGGTGACACACACACATACACACACACGCACATGGAAGAGAAGTTATCGTACGTTTTGTCCTTGTTTTTGTTATCGTTGTCGCAGTAGTCATTATTGTTGTTGTTGTTTTCGCCATTCTTTTTTCTTATCCAATTTGTTTTTTGTTATTATTTTCGTTCGTGGTCACTTTTCTTTTTCTTTTTTTCTTCTTTTCCTCGGTCTTTTTTTGTTGGCGTTGTTGTTGTTGATTTTAGTTGTCTCCATTCTCGTTTTTGTATATCTCCTTCTCCTCCTATCCTTCTCCTTGTCCTCCTCATCCTATCCTTCTCCTTGTCCTCCTCCTCCTTCCTTACGTATCTTTCTAATGCTTTCCTTCCTCTTTCTGTCTCTCCTCCTCCATTTCTTTATTTCCTGAGATTTTCCTCCATTGCATTCGTTCCTTTTTCTCTTTTTCTCACCCCACTCTCTTCCTCTCTTCTCCTCCTCCTCCTCCTTCTCCTTCCCTTTATGTCTGTCGCCAAAGAGGGCTCACATTATAGTCACTTCACAACCTAACCCGCCCCTTCCTTTTAAACTCAAGCCCCTTCCCTCCCTCCCTCTATCCTCGTTCCTTCCTCCCTTTCCACCTATTCTCTCTCCCTGTCCATCTCCCTCTCCTTCCCCATTTCTTTCCCTTTCCTTTTCCTTGTCTTTCCTTTTTTTTTATTTATTTTCTTGCTGTTTCCTTTTTTGCTTCTTATTTGTCGTTTTTTTCTTCCTTTTTCGTCCTTCTTGTGTGTCCATAATCACAGTCATCCTCATCTTCCTTCCTCTTCCTTCTTCTTCTTCTTCTTCATCCCTCCTTGTTGCATGTCGCCTCACTAATGCCACCTCCCGCTTCCTCCTCCTCCTCCTCTTACTTATCTTCATCCCTCCCTCTCTCCCTCCTCTTCTCAGCTTTGCCTTGTTCCTTCCTCCACCAACCAGCTGTCCCATCCTCTCTCTCTCTCTCTCTCTCTCTCTCTCTCCAGCTACGCAATACTACTTCCTCTCCATATTTAGAAGTCTCGCCCTCCTCCGCTTGCTCCTCTCTTTGTTGCTTTCCTCTCCTCACCTCTTACCCATTTCTCTCCTCTCTTCTCCTGTCTTTCTTTCCTTAACCTCCTCCTGTTCCTCTCCTTACTCGGCTGTCCCATTCTCTTGTTTCTTTCCTAGTTTCTTTCCTCTTCTCATCCTCTCCAGACCCACTTTCTTGCTCCGTTTCTAAATGCATTCTCTTTCTTCCTCCTTCGCCCCAGTCTTTTTTGTCTGTCTGTCTCTCCCATTCTCCTTTTGCTCCTTTGGTCGGCTACTGTCTCTTCCCTCTATTCCTCAAAATCAGCTGTCCCTCTCCTCTCTCGCTCCTTACCCTGGCTTCCACTCTCCTCCTCTCCTCCATCCACCCAGCTATTCCATTCTCCTCTTTTTAGTGTCTCCTCTCCCCTCTCAGCTGTCCCTCTCTCCTCGTGCTTCTATTTCAGGCTCTCCCTCTTTTCCTCTCTCTTTCCTCCCACTCTCCTTCCTACCCAGCTGTTTCATTCTCCTCCTCTTAACCCTCCACTTGCGTATTCCCTGTTCTCCCAACATCAGCTGTCCCTCTTTCCTCTCGCTTCTATCCTAGGCTCCTCCTCTCTTCCTCTCTCCTCTCCCAACATCAGCTGTCACTCCTCACTCCGCTGCAATCCCAGGCTCATCTCTTTCTCCCCTTCTGCTCCCTCTCCTTCTCCTCCTCTTCCTCCTCCACCCAGCTGTGCGGCGCGGCAGAGGGCGGGACACATTCACGGCCTTTATGAATCGGGGCATGAAAGCCACTCCGACGCAATTAGGTCACAGTAGCCTATAAAGTGCGGGCGGCGGGAGGCAGATTAACAGAGACCCGCCGCCTTCTTGACTCCGTGTGTGTGTGTGTGTGTGTGTGACTCGACTTGTTGCTGACTTTATCCCTGTTGTTCCTGCATACATTAGTCTTTCCTTCTACTGACTGACTGACTTCGTTTTGTTTTTGCTGGAAAGTCTTTTGTTGTTTTCCTTTTCTTCATTGTTGCCGGGTAAAGTCTTTCCACTGTTGACTTTTATCATAGTTGTTGTTACTAGATGAAGTCGTTCCCTCACTGACCCACTGGATGACTGGACTGACTAACCATCAACCACCAATAAGATTTCACCTTTCCCAACATTCACAGTATAGTCATGTGCAGCCTGATTAGGAGACGGAGCGTGATCTGCTTCCTAATTAGCTAATGATATTGATTTTATGGGAAATTATTGGCTTATTTTCGAAGCTGATGTTAACAGAGACGTAGTGTTGCACAGATTAGTTACTCCTTCCGCTTTCCTCGTCTTTGGTCCTGCAAGCGTTGGAGTAATGTTGCACAGGAATTCCCTCCGTTTGGTTAGAGATCAGAACGTGGTGCAACTCCTCCGTGGACTCGGGAGCTCATGAGCCGACTGGGACGCCTCTGCCTGGGCCGCCTGGCATCATCAAAGCTCCTGTGCCGAGCGATCTTGCCCGGGGCACTGCGGATGTCCCCTGATTGCGTGCGGCGGCGTCTTGAGAGTCCTCCTCGCTCACCCTCGGCCGTCACTAACCCTTTGTCCTCCTCCACGTCTCCTTGTTGGCACTGACAACACACACGCGAGGCCCCGAGGCGTTGCCGAGGGACGATTGCTTGCCTGTAACCCGCCAGGACTTGTAGGAGATTGAGATCGGTGTTCTCAGACGCTTCCGCCTCTCATCAACTATATCCAGAGGCCGAAAAGGAGATGAATCGGGTTCTCATGAGTGTTTCTATAGGTTCATGGTACAGAAGAAGGGTCAGACTACAACCAGGGTCATGAAACTACCCCTGGAAATGCCCGCAACTCCTACGAAAGCCTTGTTAAATATGTGTACTTGGGCGCTGAAATGTTTAAGAATACGACCCTTTAGAGATTGTTCATGTAGGATTTAAAGAACTCAAACGTATGTCAGTGAATAGCAAGCTTTAGCAGCGTGTGGTCATGGGATACTGTTTTTATTTACGTCTTATTTTTTTACAGCAAAGAAAGCAGCTCAAAGTCATGAACAAAAGCAAAAAGAAAAAATAAAGTCTTGCTTCTTTACTCCGCTAGCATTACAAGTTTAAACGTGTATAATTAGGCGTTCCTTACGTCAGACGATTCGTTTACCAGCAAAATCCTCACCAACTTGTCTTTCTTTCTTTTTTTCCCGAAGATTTCTAAAGTAAAGAAAAATACGCTAGCATTACAAGATCTAAACGTGTATATTTAGGCGATTCGTTTACCCTTGAAATCGTCACTGTAACTTTTCCTTCCCGCATGTGACGCAGAGGAGGCCGCCGCGGGGGACAAGCGAGGCGGCGAGGCGACGTACGAGGCTACATAACCGATCCTTTGTTTTCATGGAAGCTGCGTGTGTGACGGAATGTTTGTCCTTGTTTGTTGACGCAGGTGGTGGTGGGTGGACGAACCTCCCCCTCTTTCCTCCCCTCTCCCCTTCCCCGCTTCTCTCCCCCGTCCCCCTCACCCCCCCCTTCCCCTTCCTCTCTTTCCCTCTCACCCCCAATGCAGCGTTATGGCTTGTGATGAAACCCTAACCTCGCCGTTGCAAGGTCGCGTCGGGTTACTTACAGGAATGTCGCCTCAAGTCCACCAGGATCTTTGCGCGTCGGCTCATTCCTTCGTGTGTATTTCCTCCTTCCTGCCTACGACTTGAACTCACCCAAGAGGAGAGTATATCAAGACACCTCTCCACCCGCAACTGACCCCTCTTTTGGCCTTTTGTTCTTTGTTCTTTTGCCGGAGTAGCGTCTTGCGGGATTTATTGTTGATGTTTTTGTTTATTTTGCCCTTGAGCTGTAAAAATAAATGTACCTTCCCGGAGGTTTACTTAGTGTTTTTTTGTTGTTGCTGTAAAAAAAAAAAAGGCTAAATTCTTATATGCGTACGTGCGTTACTACCAAAAAAAGTAAAGGTATAATTTAATATCCTTAAAAAATCGTTCTTCTTTTGTTTTGTGGATTGATTGGGCCGTGTGATGCATTAGATATTTTTTCACAACAATTTATTAGAAGTGAGGTATTGCTCTGAAGCGGAAGGTATATAATAAATCTGCATATAATTGAACATTTAGCTATTAGGAAACGAGGCGGTGATGGATTCCGCTTTCCTCTTATGGCTACTTGGTAATGAATGGGCGCAATAAATTATCAGGAAATGATATCTATGAGCTGACGTTAGGCGTTTCAATTCTGCGTTATTAATGAATTTTTCGTAAACATATTTGAATAGATAGATACTTAGATGGATCGGGAGAGACATCAAACAAATAGGAACAGAGTATATATAACAGATAAAATGGCTAGATCAAATAGAATAGGCCTAAATAGTATACATAAATATAAATAAAATACATAAATTGAATAGAATAGAATGAATAGATAAAAATAGAATATATATAGATGGGTTGCTTCGTGGTACATAAAGTTAGGGGCGTTTGTTATTAGTGCGCGTTGCGTCGGTGCTCATCTCCGTCACTGGGTTGGTTAAACAGTGTTGGCCTTAACAGTGATACCAATAAAAAGTAAAAAGGCTGAATAAAAGACTGTATATTAAAAGGCTGAATAAAAGGATGATTATAAAACTCAATAAAAGACTAAAAAAGACAATAAAAGACTGAATAAAAGACAAAAAAAAGACTGAATAAGGAAAATTAATAAATGACAATAAAATACTGCAGAAAAAACAGTAAAAGACTAAAAAAAAAGACAACAAAAGACTGAATAAAAATAAATGAATTACAATAAAATTCTACAAAAAATAACAATAGTAAAAGACTAAAAAAAGTGAACAAAAGACTGAATAAAAGACTGACTGTAAAACTAAATAAAAAAGGCTTAATTATCGGCCTTGACAGTAACACCAATAGGTCATAATTTTAAGGGACAAGGGCATGTGTGTCGTTGACCTTAAACTTTTCATGTGTGTGTGACAAGTACAAAAAGAATAGAGCAGTAAAACATGAAAGAAACAAACAAAAACAACAACAGTTAAACGGTCATTGTGCACGTGATATCCTGCAATGTGTGTGTGTGTGTGTGTGTGTGTGTGTGTGTACCGGTCTGCCGTTAAACACATAATACTCACCTGTCCGTTTGTTTGTCTGTGTGTGTGTGTGTGTGTGTGTGTGTGTGTGTGTGTTGAGTTACCGTACATGGCGTGACAGTTGATTGAGAGTACGGTTAGGTATTACTCTCTCTCTCTCTCTCTCTCTCTCTCTCTCTCTCTCTCTATTTATAATTATCTATACCTATCTATCTGTCTGTCTGCGCATCTTCTATTCTTTTCCCAAACAATCTCATCCTTCCTTTCATTCTCATTCTTTTTTTTTTCCTTTTATTGGCTCATTTATCTCATTTCCTCTCCTCTTACTCCAATCTCTCTCCCTTCTCTGTCATTCCCCTCCCACTCCCCTTTCTTTCCCACGCCCTTACTCCTACCCTTCGCCTCCCACTCCCTTTCTTCTCTTAAAAAAGGTTAAAAAAAGTATCATACGCATTGTCAACACCCGATGATGCAGAACAGTAACGTACAAAAACAAAAGAGCAAGGAGGAAAGAAAAAGTTGTCATATCCTTCTGAAGCAAGCGAGCGAGCGGCATTTGGCTAGGCAGGAGCTGAAGGCAGATAAGGATGAAGAAGAGGAGGAGACGGTGGAAAGGAGGAGTCGTCAGGTGATCCGTAGGTATAGAAGGATGAGGAAGAGGAGGCAAAAAGGGGGTGTCCACAGACGATCCTTAGCTAGATGGGAAGGGAAGAAGAGGGAGATGGAGAGGTTGATATAGGATGAAGCTGACGAGGAGTAGAAGGATGAGGAAGAGGAGGCAAAAAGGGGGTGTCCTCAGACGGTCCTTAGATGGGTAGGGAGGAAGAGGGAGATGGAGGAGGAGGTTGATATAGGATGAAGAAGTTGACGAGGAGGAGGAGGAGGAGGAGGAGGAGGGAGACCATGGACACTTCATAATTGGTCCGAAGATGAAAAAGAGGAAGAAAAAGATGGGTATACAGTCCTTGAAGTGTGTGTGTGTGTGTGTGTGTGTGTGTGCGTGTGTGTGTGTGTGTGTGAGTGTGTGTGTGTGCTCCCTCCCTATGTCCCCTTTCCTTTGTACTTCGCCTCGGCTCCTCCTCGCCCTCAGTAAGACCAGTTTTTTTCCCTCTTTCTTATGGCTTAGGATTCGTGGCCACTCGGGTCCCCAACACACACACACACACACACACACACGAGAGTCAGACTGTACAGCGCAGCCCATACCTGGTTAAGCACCTCCTCCTCTTTGCCCCGCTGCGCATCTCCGTGGCCTTGGCATTTAGAAGCAGCCGAGTCACTTCAAACGGTAAACCTCTGAACAAGATGCACACGGAGACAGCGAACTTGTTTTTTTTTTCTTAATTGATTCGGGGTAACACAAAAGCTTATAAATAGTTTGAGTGATGAATATGGCGTGAGTATTAAACTGCACATATTGATTTCCTTTCATTGTCGGAAAAGAAGTGAATGTATCTTCTTTTTGATTTTAATATAGGCAGCATGAGTGAGAAATGTGTTATAGCTATATATTATTCATGCAGATTTACTTCAATAGCGACAATAAGTGAATGTTTTTTTTTCTGTTATCTTAGTACAGTATGTATGATAATTATTGCCTGATCATATTATATTGCACATTGTCTTACTTCAATCGCGAAAAACAAATATCTTTTTTTTTTATTCCTTTGATACATCATTTTCATGTGAGTTTTCTCATTATTTTTCGTCATAGCCAAGAAAACAAGTTAGGTTTTAGTCTTTTACCGATAATATGAAATTGATATATTTTTAATCTTTTTCGCCTTCATTCACGGGTCGTTATCGAAGTTAATATTTTCGCAGATTTGGAAACACTTTACCGAAATGAAGCGACTTTTTATTTTACTAATTTCACTGTCCAAGGCGTGTGTGTGTGTGTGTGTGTGTGTGTGTGTGTGTGTGTAATTCACCACGGACTGATCACGCGTTGGACTCGCAATTTCTAGCAAGTACCAACCCGACAAGAACAAGCTCTATATAGTCGATTTCTAGGTACTGCTGGGACCTCCATACACCGCACACCCCATCCTTGCTTTAACCACTGAGCTACGGAGCGGTGTGTGTGTGTGTGTGTGTGTGTGTGTGTGTGTGTGTGTGTGTGTGTGTGTGTGTGTGTGTGTGTGTGTTTCGTTATCCCACGACTAATTGACGAGCCAGGGAAGCTTGCGAAGGGCCGCCCTCATCCCACTCAAACCGGCTTAGAGGATTGAGACACAGAACACCTCTGGCATGGACGAGGTAATTGACAAATAGGAGAGAAATATATATAAATGATAGAATGGCTGGATTTTGTTTATTACAGTAAAGGATGCAGCTCAAAGGCAACAACAACAACAACAACAACAACAACAACAACAACAACAACAAAACAAAAACCCCTGCTAATCACTTCCCCATTAAAAGAGTGCATAGATGAGTGGCCAAAAGGGAAGTAGAAAATGGCTAGATAAAATAGATAGATATGAATAGATAAATATAAATAGAATAAATAGGATAGATGGATATATAGTAGGAGAGAATACATAGAAGAGATACATAACAACAGACGTGTAAATAGACAAACAGGAGTGGAATGTTTATAAAAGATAGAATGAATAGAGAATAGATAAGATAAAATAGATAGAATTGATAAACAAATGCAATAGATAGAATAGACAGAATAGATAACTAGAAACCATAGATAGAATAGATAGACAGAATGGATACAGCCAAACAGAAGATAGAATAGAGATAGATAGAATAGATGAAGGACATAGAATAGATAGATAGAAATACAATACAAAGAGGAGAAAACAATAAATAAATGTAAATATAATAGACAAAATAGATAAAAGCTTATATACAATAGAGAAATGGAGTATACAGATACAAAGGTATAGAATGATAGAAGAGAATAGACTGAATACTTTAACATAATAGATATAATAGATTAGATGAATTTTAAAGTTTGAGAGGCTGCAGTTTTTCCCCTTTTTTGTGCCTTTATGAATGACACTCCGAGAGAGAAAAAAAAGATGGGAAAATACTGGAAAAAGAAATGCTTGAAAGTTGAAAATATTGTAGCTTTAACTCGGTGGGAAAAAAGAATTAGGGAGAGTCAGATATGTGTTGTGTGTCGTTATATTTTAGCCTGGAAATGTTGAGTTTACACACACACACACACACACACACACACACACACACACACACACACACACACACACACACACACACACACACACACACACACACACACACACACACACACACTCTCTCAATGACCCTAAAAAGCAGAGACATGAAGGAAAATAAATATAATAATAATTTTTGTGGAAAAGCTGAAGCAAAATATATAGGAGTAATTAGGAGAGTTAAAATGTTAAGACTTTAATGCACTCACACACTTGCTTTTGTTTATTTTGGAGGAAGAGGAGGAGGAGGAGGAGGAGGCTCAATTTGTGTTTATTTTTTGAGGTGTTGATGACGGTTCTTCCTGACAGTGAGAGGAGGAGGAGGAGGAGGAAGAAGAAGAAGAAGAAGCATTCGGATATATTTAAAAGAGGGGAAGAAGGTTGGAATTGAGGATGAAGAGAAAAGAGGAGAAAAGGGAAGGTAAAAAAAGGAGGAGGAGGAAGAGAAGGATTAGAGAGGAAGAGCAAGATTAGAGGAGGAGGAAGAGGAAGAAAAAGAAGACGTATTCGGATATATTTAAAAGAGGGGAAGAAGGTTGGAAAAGGATAAAGAGGAAAAAGGAGAAAAGGGAAGGTAAAGAAAGAGGGAGGAGGAGGAAGAGAAGGATTAGAGGAGGAAGAGGAATTAGTGTATAGATAAGATAGACTAATGAAGGATAATTTGAGGTGGAGAAGAGGAAAAGAAAAAGGAGGAGGAGGAGAAGGAAGAAGAGGAGGAGGTGAAGATGGATATATATGTGGCTTCCGTAGTCCTCATCAACCTCATAACCTCCTCCTCCTCCTCCTCCTCCTCCTCCTCCTGCCGTTATCGCCCCTTAAGCCGTGACGTTACGAGGCCCTGATTAGATACCTGGCGACTGACGTTTAATACACTCACCTGGGCTACCTGATGCTGTTTTCTCTCTCTCTCTCTCTCTCTCTCTCTCTCTCTCTCTCTCTCTCAAATAAAAATAGATAGCCTGAGTTTTCATGTACGTATATAGTTCTCTCTCTGTGTGTGTGTGTGTGTGTGTGTGTGTGTGTGTGTGTGTGTGTGTGTGTGTGTGTGTCCCTTGTGAGTGACATTTCATATAAACTTCACGCCAAGTTTCGTTCCTTCCTGTTTTTGCCTTGCCAGTGGGCTCGCTTCCGTCTGTGTGTGTGTGGGTGTGTGTGTGTGTGTGTGTGTGTGTGTGTGTGTGTGTGTGTTTAATTCCAACCTTTTAGCCTTGCATCCCTTCCACGAACCCTTCTTTACACACAAACACACACACACGAACGTTCCCCTCTCCCCCCATACACACACACCTAACCCCTCCTTTCCACCCTCCACACACACACATTTAACCTCTCCCCTCCCCTCCTCCCTCCACACACACACACACACACACACACACACACACACACACACATCAAGCAAACACTCCTTTCAGTTTAAGTAATGAGAGCGTTCGTTGCTTTTCCTCGTATTCCACACTCACGACTTTTTTTTCTTCCACCTGTGTCGGTTCATTAATACCCTTTTTTTCTCTCCCAGGTGAGCGCAGTGTGCGAGAGAGGTAATCCAGGTACACAGGTGCGCCGGAAACAGGTGAGAAAAGTGTGTGGGCGAGCTCTTATTTAAGGGATTTTTTGGGGTCTGCTTCGAAAAAATGGAGATTTCTGTTTGGATTTTTTTTTGATGTTGAACTTTATTTACTATGAGCTCATGTTTTTTTTATTTGATTTTGTTTTTTTCTGTTGGAGTTTATTGTTAGACTTCGAGTTCATGTTTCTTTGTGTATTAATCTGGATATATGTGTATTTTTGTTGTTGAATTTTGCTGTGAAAGTGAGCTTACGTCTATTTGCGAATCTAACCTCCACAGAATAACGTTTAATGTTTCAAAGCTTGTTTGTTTAGAATTTTAAAATGAATCTGAGCTTATGTTTATTCGCGTATCTGAACTACAGTGAATAGCTTATGTTGAATATTTTGAGTTTTTTTTTAATATTGCTATAAATCTGAGCTTAAGTTTATTTGTGTATCTAAACTGTACTGAATAATGCTGTATATTTTGAAGTTTGTTTTATTTAGAATTTTAGTGTGAATCTGAGTTTACGTTTATATGTGTATTCAAGCCTCACTTAATAATTTTGAATATTCCGAAGCTAGTTTTTTCCGTAGAGTTTTATTATGAATCTGAACCGTATCTAAACTACCTTGAATCATGTTGAATTTATAGCGATTTTTATTCAGAGGTAAATTGTTCATGCATAAATCGCAACTGAGCCTTTTAATCGGATGTTGGGAAGTTTTATAGTGACTGAATCTTTTTTCGTTTATCATCAGCAAGGAAGACTTAAAAAATGCCTTGATTGTATTTCTATTGCAGGTATAAAGCGTGTAATCCTTGTCTATCTTATCGCAGGAAATCCTTAAATTGTCTAGCATAAAAAAAATACTACTAAAGATTTTACAATTCATTACATCATAAACTTCAGTGGTATATGCATCCTCTGCTCTCACTGCTATTTCCAAACAACACAATAGAGATTAGTCGGGTTATGAGTGTATTTCAAATTCATGGTGCAGAAAGAAACCTTGTCGAACTATCACTAGGGTCATAAAACTATCCATGGAAATCCTACACATCACAACCTCTGCGAAAGCTTTACCTAATGTTCATGTGCAAGGTCCGTATTTTCAGATGCTATGGACTCTCACTATAGATATTTCCAAACGACACAAAGGAGGGTGTTTTTACATTCTAAGCATAGAAAGAAGCCTTGTGAGACTATCGCTATGCTCATAAAACTACCCACGGAAATACTAACACCACAACCTCTACGCAAGAAAGCCTTATCAGATGTGGGTGGGTGCAAGTCCGGAAATGTTGGATAATATGGATTTAATAAACAGCAACTTCAATAAACCACACCTCTAAATACAAGGTTCCATTACACACACACACACACACACTCACACATACATACGAGGTACAATATCAGCCTGCATTATTACCAGCAAAAGCGCTCTCCTTACCATGGCCATTACCGTGTTGTATTTGCATGTCTTCCCCTCCCCTCCTGGAGCTGCTGAATTGGCAACACCGCTCACCCCAGCACAGAGGGTTTCCAGGTCTCGCCGGCGCGCACTTCGCTGACTCGTGTTCTTTTTCTCTTTCTTTTTCCTTCAAGTTTTGGCTCTTACTTTGAAGAATGGGATATCAAGGCACTTCAAAGGCGCTGAATGGATCCCTGCATATTCAGTCTCTTTCTTTTAGTTTCTGTCTCTCACTCGCTTTCTTTCTCTTTTTTTTCTTTATCTTTTTTTCTCGCTCACTCACCCACTCAATCAATCACTCACTCATATCTATCTATCTATCCGTCTCTCTCTCTCTCTCTCTCTCTCTCTCTCTCTCTCTCTCTCTGTCAGGGGAAGAAGGGCAAACAAACAAACACAACGGAGGGTGGACTGCAGTAGTTTATTTCAGCGTCCAGCCGAGGATGTGAACCCAAGGACGTTAGCATTTACTCAATATCGCTTTGTGGTCTACTCTGGGAGGCGCTGACGGGGATGGGAGGGGAAGGGAAGAGATGGGAAGGGAAGGGGAAGAAAGGAAGGGGAGGAAAGGAAGGGAAGATAAGGGAAAGGAAGGGAAGGAAAAGCAAAGGTAGGGATGGGATGGTAAAGGATTGGAAGGGAAAGGAAGGAAGACCAGGGAAAGGGAAGGGAAAGGATAAGAAGGTAAGGGAAGGGAAAGGAAGTGAAGGAAACGAAAGGGAAGGGAAGGAAAGGAAGGGAAGGGAGCTGCCTATTCCTTTTGGCTGTGGGAGAGTTGCGATGGTGATGGTGATGGTGGTGATGATGGTAGTGGTCGTGGTGGTAGTGATGATGGTGGTGATGGTGGTATAATTTAATCTGTTTACCTGTTTGTTATTGGACTCCACATTGCTATTTTAAACTGCGACTGAAGAAGAAAAAACAGAATAATGAGGTCAATGCTATTTGTGTCCACGGTAATGGCCTTGGTGCGTGCGTGTATGTGTGTGTGTGTGTGTGTGTGTGTGTGTCCTTTTTGTCTGCATTTTTAGAGCGATCGTGACACAATGGCACTCTATCATCGGCCTTCTAGACTTAAATGGCACAGTGCCTGGTGTGGAATGCCAGCCAATAATGCCCAGAGTCCCGTGTTTATTGACTCCAAAGTGAAAGAATGGGTTTTGGAGGTAAGCATTTTTTTATAGTAAAGGAACCACCTCAACGGGAAATAACAAGCAAACAACAGAAATATCCCGTTAGCTTTGCCCCAATAAAAGAAAGCAGAGAAAAGTGGACAAAAGACAGGTCAGTTTCGATTAGGTGAACGGTATTTTGTGAACGGTGTACTGTGGATGATATTATTTTAACGATATTTAGTAAAAGATGTCCCGAAATTGACCTCTCGTTTTGGACACTCCTTTGACCTCTGTTCGGGAGCAGTGAGTAGCGGGCTTTTTTTTATTTTTTTTTATTTACGCCCTTGAACTGTCTCCTTAGCTGTAAAAAAAAAATATATTAACAAGCTCTTGCGTACGGCTCAGGTCCATATTATCAATCATTTCAGGGCTTACATGCACACCCACATTAGATAAGGCTTCCGTAGAGGCTGTGTAAGTATTACCATGGGTAGTGAGCCTAGTGATAGTTTGACAAGGCTTCTGCATCATTAACGTGGAAAAACACTCGTGAGAACCTGACTCATCTTCTTTGTGGACTTTGGAAGTAATTGTTGTGGGAGGCAAAAGCGACGGAGACTACGGCGGTCCTTTTTGCTTCCACACCGGCGCCTCGGAGCTCAGAATGCCCGCTCTATGCACTCACTCTATGGCCTCGATTACCTGGATAAATTGTACCTACGGTGTCATTTTCGTTCCCTTGTTTTTCTTTCTGTTCCTCTTCCTCTACTTCTCCTCCTTCCTCTTTTCTTTCTCTCTCTCATATTCTCCACTTCCTTCGTCCCCTTCCACCTTTGCTTTCCATAGCCACCACATCCTCCACTTCAACCCTTGCCCTTTCCTCCCTCCTCTTCCTCCTCCACCTTCTCCCCTTTTCTCCTTTCTCTTCACATATCTTCCACTTACATCGTCTCCTCCACTTCCTTTGTCCCCTCTCACCCTTGATTTCCACAAACACCACCACATCCTCCACCTCTTCAACTCCTTTCTTCCATGTTTTCCTCTTCCACCTCCTCCTCCACCTTCTCCCTTCTCCCCTTTCTCTTTAATCATATTGTCCACAAACACCGTCTCCTCCACTTCCTTTTCCCTCTTTCATCTTAGCTTTCCACCTCAATCCCATCCTTCTCCATGTCCTCCTCCTCCTCCTCCTCCTCCCATCAGGACAGCAGCTCCGGGAGGCAGCGTGGGAATGGAGGAGATGGAAAGTTTGCAAGAATCTTTAATAGGGTTGTAACACGAGTTTGCGTTTCCATGTTCTTGCCTAAACGGTCTCGAGGCGGTGAAGTTCTCTGGATGGGGCACTTGCTTATTTTGTTTATCTATTATTTATTGATTATTTGATTTTATTTTTACGTTATTTGACTTTATTATGTTTTATTTTATTACTTTTTATTCTTTTTGGGGTCTGTTAATATGCCATGTTGTTGTTGTCTTTCCTGGTCTTACTGTAGGATAGGATACTTTTGTTGTGTTTTTCAATATTTTCTTCTTTTCTTTGTCTTTTTTTTCTTCAGAGGCTTTTCGGAGTCTGTCTCATTATAAAGCTCTTGTGGTCTGTCTCTCCTCGGCTTAATATTACTAGGGTCTCCTCGCCAGTTTGTACGCACCAGACATACCAATTAGTACTCATAAGGGGCGTGAGGGCAGGTGAGGGGTAAGGTGTTTATCAGGTGTGTAGGAGGAGGCGGGAAGCAGTCGATTAGGAGGAAGGAAAACGTGGGATAAAAGTAAGTGGAAAAAAGTAGAAGTAATGAAGGGAGGAGGAGGAGGAGAAGAAGAAGAAGAAGAAGAAGAAGAAGAAGAAGAAGAAGAAGAAGAAGAAGAAGAAGAGGAGGAAGAAGAAATACAATGGATACATGCAAATTTTGGTTAATCTCTCAAATACACACACACACACACACACACACACACACACACACACACACACACACACACACACACACACACACACACACACACCTTTAATTGCTCCTCGTTCCCCTTCCTCTCACCCTTGTTCTTCTTCCCTTCTGCCTCCTCCTCCTCCTCCTCCTCATCTTCGTTTCCTACTTTCGTGTTCAGTTTTCTCCTTCATTTCTTCATTCTCTCTCTCTCTCTCTCTCTCTCTCTCTCTCTCTCTCTCTCTCTCTCTCTCTCTCTCTCTTATTAGGAGCCTGACGCACATAGAAACATAATATTCTCCTCATTTAATTAACTCCTCAAGCCTTCACTCTCCTCCTCCTCCTCCTCTTCCTCCTCCTCCTCCTCCTCCTGTTCCCTCCCTTCCACCTAATTATCTTTCCTTTGTCCCTTTAAACTTTTCTTCTTGTGTGTCTCTTTGTTGACAGTCTTGTTTTCTTCCTCTTTCCATTCTTTTCTTTTTCCTTTTTCTTTCCTCTTCCAGTTTCTCCTTCCCTTCCTTTCTCCTTTCTCTTCTTCCTTCTCTCCTTGAAGTCATCTGATCCCTTTGGTCTTTCCTTTCTTCTCTCTTTCTTTCGCTTCCGTTTCTCAGCTTTCTTCTTCTTCCTCTTCTTTTTCTTTTCCTCCTCTTCCTACTTCTTCCTCTCTCAACCTTCCTTTCCTCCCTCCCTCCTTTTCTT
The DNA here is from genome assembly GCF_024679095.1 of Eriocheir sinensis. Classification (NCBI taxonomy): domain Eukaryota; kingdom Metazoa; phylum Arthropoda; class Malacostraca; order Decapoda; family Varunidae; genus Eriocheir; species Eriocheir sinensis. Next base: position 1,403,688 of record NC_066523.1, read on the forward strand.
TCTCCCTTTTCCTTGATCTTCCGTTTCTCTACTTTCCTCTCCTTCCTTCCTCTCTGTTCCTCTCTTTATCTTCTCTCTTTCCTCCCTTCCTTCCTTCCTTCCTTCCCTTCCTTCCTTCCTTCCTTCCTTCCCTTCCTCCCTGTCCTTCTCTGATATGATGTTTACCTGGGCGTCATAATTAACAGGTGTGGAGAGAGAGAGAGAGAGAGAGAGAGAGAGAGAGAGAGAGAGAGAGAGAGAGAGAGAGAGAGAGAGAGAGAGAGGTCCTTGCCCTTTTATCTCGATTTAGCTTGCAAGGATTTGTTTTTTTGTCCCACTTCGCTTTTGTTTTCTTTCACTATCTCACATTTCTCTCTCTTTCCCTGTCTCCCATTTTCTTTGTGTCTTATTTCTTTCTATTTTCACTGCTTGTTTCCCATTTTCTTCTTTGTCTTTCCTCTTTCCTTCATCGCCTAGTCTCGTCTTTCTTTTTTCTTTCTTTTTCTTTCTTTTTTACTTTTCCTTCTTGCTCTTCTTCATTTCCTATTTCTATGTTTCTTTTGCGTCATTATTTTCCTTCATTTTTCTATCTTTAAAATATTTGTTTTTATTATTTTTTATTTCCATTTCATATTCTCCTTTTCTCTTTATTTCTCTAACTCTTCTTTATTATTTATTTATTTATTTATTTATTTGTGTATTTGAAACGGAACCAAATATAAGGAAATACTTGGCTTTGGAAGGAGGAGGAGGAGGAGGAGGAGGAGGAAGAGGGATTGGCAAAGGCTTAGTGGCAGAGAGAGAGAGAGAGAGAGAGAGAGAGAGAGAGAGAGAGAGAGAATGGGTCCCGTCTGTCTGTGCCGAGAAGAGAAAGATTGCCCCAAAAGTGACGTTTCCTGGTCTGAAGAGGGATGGGAATGTGTGTGTGTGTGTGTGTGTGTGTGTGTGTGTGTGTGTGTGTTGTCTTTCCTTTACCAACCTCTCCTTCCATATCTTCCTTCTTTCCCTCTTTCCTTCTATCCCTCCTTTCCTTCTTTTCCTCTTCCCTTCTGTCCCTTCCTCCCTTCCTTCCTTCCTAGCTTCCTTCCTTCCCTTCTCACATCTTTTCCTCCTCTTCCCCTTCACCTCTGTCTCACGGTCGAGGAGGAGAGGAGTAAAGGAGAGAAGGAAGTAGAGGAAAGAATAGGAGGAAAGGAAAGGAGAGAGAAGAAAGTAGGAAAGGAGAAGAGAGTAAAGGAGAAAAGGAGAGGAGGAAGAAGAGAGGAAAGGATAATAATAAAGACTAATTAAACGTCACAACAATAATGAGGTGCTAAACGGTCTGAGAGAGAGAGAGAGAGAGAGAGAGAGAGAGAGAGAGAGAGAGAGAGAGAGCGTAAAGGAATGCGCGCTCTTTTATTTTTTTTCACTAAGTCATGCAATTCTAGTTAATTCTACATATTCCTCCTCCTCCTCCTCCTCGTCATTATAATCCTCTTCTACTACTACTACTACTACTACTACTACTACTACTACTGCTCATTAACAAGTGTGGAATGCATATAACAACGCAAGGCCATAATTTAGCTCATGATTAAGGCCAATTTAGCGAGAAAGGGGTAATTGGCAACACTAACCAGCTCTTGTCTCTCTCTCTCTCTCTCTCTCTCTCTCTCTCTCTCTCCACACACACACACACACACACACACACGAATCGTTCAGTCTGTCAATCAGCATCAATTTAATCTATTTTCCGTCTATTCATTTGAGTAATTGCATCCTTCTTAGCGTTGACGAGGGGAAGAGAAGATAGAGGAGGAGGAGGAGGAGGAGGAGGAGGAAAGATGGGAGGAAGGAGAGAGGTGGGAAGAGGGTTGTGTGTGAGGGGGAGAGGGGAAGGGAAAGGGAAGGGAGAGAAAAAGATAGGGAGAATAGGTCATAGGAAAGAGATAGTGAAGATTAAATAAAATGAAAGACTGATTAGAGAAAAAAGGAATGGAGAGGGATGATGATAAAATTAATTGGAACGAATGGAAGAAGAGAGAGAAATGGATAAAGAGGGACAATTACAAAAGATTGAAGAGAAAGAGGAAAACGAGACACTGAAGGAAGGAAACGAGGAACGAGAGAAAATCAGACGAAATGAAAGGAAAAAAAAGGAAAAGAAGGAAGGAAGAAAGAGTGGTAGAGAAAGGCAGATAATAAGACTCAAAAACAAGAGAGAAGAAAAAGTGGAGAGAAAAGGAGACTCGAAACGAAATGAGAGAGAGAGAGAGAGAGAGAGAGAGAGAGAGAGAGAGAGAGAGAGAGAGAGAGAGAGAGAGAGAGAGAGAAGCAGACGAAGCGAAAGGGAAGACAGGAGAAGGAATGAAGGAGTGGAAAATTAGTACAGAAAAAAGATACAGAGAAATAAAGAGAATAAAGAAGAGGAAAGAGAAGAAGAATTATGGAGATGTATGGAGAGGAAGGGAAGGAAAGAACTACTGGATGAGAGAGAGAGAGAGAGAGAGAGAGAGAGAGAGAGAGAGAGAGAGAGAGAGAGAGAGAGAGAGAGAGAGAGAGAGAGAGAGAGAGAGAATCGAGCCAAAAACTTCATATATTTATTAGGCAAGTTTATATGAAAGAATTTTTTTTTTGGCATATCGATAACTTAGTTTAGGAATATTGCTGTGATGTGTGTGTGTGTGTGTGTGTGTGTGTGTGTGTGTGTGTGTGTGTGTGTGTGTGTGTTTGTTCGTTCGTTACTGTCACACTCTTCTTATTGTTCTCCTTTTCTTCATCTTCATAAATGTTGACCCCTCACGTTCCTCCTCCTCCTCCTCCTCCTCTTCTGCTTCTTCCTCCTCCTCCTTTTGTCCTATTCTTTTGCTTTTTCTTATTTTACTTTCTCCTTCATCATCTTTCTGCTTCTTCATCTACATCTTCTTTGTTCTTCTTTTTCTTCTTCTTCGTGTTTCTCTCTCTCTCTCTCTCTCTCTCTCTCTCTCTCTCTCTCTCTCTCTCTCTCTCTCTCTGGCCTATTCCTGGGAACACAGCGCGCCTTGTGATCACATTCATGTCTTCTCTAATGAAGGGAGGGAGGGAGGGAGGGGAAGACAAGTGAAGGAAGGAAGGAAACAAGAGGAGGAGGAGGAGGTGGTGGTGGTGGTGACGGCGCTTAACGAGGAAGGAAGAAGAAAAATACGAGAGGGAAAGGAAGAAAAACAGGAAGATGAAAGAGGACAAAGAGGAAGAAGGGTTTAATATAGGAAGGAAGAAAGGAAGTTGGGAAGGAAGAAAGGAAAGGAAGAAAAAAGACTGGAAGATGAAGGAAGATACCGAGGAAGGATTTAACATAGGAAGGAAGGAAAGAAGGAAGAATGGGAAACGAAGGAGGAGGAGAGGAGGAGGAATTTAAAGAAGGAAGGAGAGGGAAACAAGCAGGAAGGGAGAACTATGATTGAATGAATGAATGAATGAATGAAGGAAGGAAGAAGGGAATAGTGAAAAGAAGGAGGGCTTGAGGTATTTGATGAAGGATGAAAGAAGGGAGGAGAAGGGAAGGAGACAAGGAATAGGGAAATGAAGAACAAGGATGACTGAATGAGGAAGGAAGGAAGGAAGGAAGGAGACAAGGAATAATGAAAAGAAGAAAAAAGGGGAATTCTTGAGGTATTTAAGGAATTGAGGAAGGAAGAAAGGAAGAAGGGAAGGAGACGAGCAAGCAGACAGGTAAGCAAGGAAATAGGTAAGTCGGTAGGTAGGTAGTTAAGGTAAGTAAGCAGAAGGCAGGCAGTTAGGCAAGAGGGCAGGAAGGCAGGGGAGGTTGGCAGAAGAGAGAGGGAGGAAGAGAGCGGAGGGTGCATGGGACAGCCTTACAATGGTTCGGCTCACTTTTATCTCTCCAACACGAAGGTCACGGCCTGGGAAGCGGCTATTGTTGGACCGGGATGGAGCGGCGCCCCTCCCCTGTGGCCTGACCCTTGGGGCGGGGCGGGACGGGGCGGGACAGGGTTAAAGTAAGGGACGAGGGGAAACTAGCGGGGGAATTCATGGATGAGGGGAAGTGTGAGAGAGGTCATGAGGGTCGGTGTGAGGTTTTTGAGTTGAGGGGACTTGAAAGGGATGGGAAATTGAAGGAAGGGAAGGTAAGGAAAGGGAGAGGGAAAGTTATGGGAATGGAATGGAATTGAAGGGAATGGAAGGAAAAGGAAAGGAAAGGAAAGGAAGGGAAGGAGGAAGAGGTATATAATTATTTAAGCAGAAGGAAAAGAGAAGAGAAAGTGAGGGGAAGAAGGAGGGAGATAAAAGGAAGAGATAAAGGGGCGAGAGAGAGAGAGAGAGAGAGAGAGAGAGAGAGAGAGAGAGAGAGAGAGAGAGAGAGAGAGAGAGAGAGAGGTGGTAGTGATGATGATCAAGGAGGTTTTAAAAGGACGTGATGGTGGTGGTGATGATGGTGGTGGTGGTAGTGATAATGGTGATGAGTCAAATTGTCGGTACTCGGCTCAATAGAGAGGTAAGGTCAGGTGTGTGTGTGTGTGTGTGTGTGTGTGTGTGTGTGTGTGTGTGTTCGTTCGTTCGTTCAGCCTCCGGTTATAATTGTAATACCCAGAGCCAATCAAATCCCTCCTCCTCCTCCTCCTCCTCCTTCTCCTCCTCCTCCTCCTCCATTCTTCCCTTCCCTCCATCCTCCATCTTCTCTTCCTGGCTTCCTTTATTGCATCAAGTGACCAATTTTGAGAGAGAGAGAGAGAGAGAGAGAGAGAGAGAGAGAGAGAGAGAGAGAGAGAGAGAGAGAATCATTTCGAATAGGAGGAAAGATAAGAGGAGAAAGAAGAGGAGGATGCTGTTGAGAGTAAAGGACAAAGAGAGAGAGAGAGAGAGAGAGAGAGAGAGAGAGAGAGAGAGAGAGAGAGAGAGAGAGAGAGAGAGAGAGAGAGAGGGGTAAAAAAAAAATATTAAGAGCATTATTCCAGGTCCTTGGTGAGGCAATATGAAGGTTGGAGGAGTGCAGATCAAGGAGGAGGAGGAGGAGGAGGAGGAGGAAGAAGAGGAGGAGGAGGAGGAGGAGGGTGGTTAAGGAGATAGACGGGGACGATAACGAGGACAAGGTTAAGGGGTAAGCGTAGGAAGAGGAGGAGGAGGAAGAGGACGAGGAGGAGGAGGAAGAAGAGGAGGAGGAGGAGGAGGAGAAAGAGATCGGATTGCAAAATAGAGATGTAGCTTATTACCACTTGAATTTTTTTTTTTTTTTTAATTTCCCGTACACACACACACACACACACACACACACACACACACACACACACGGGAATTTATTTAATCTCTCTCTCTCTCTCTCTCTCTCTCTCTCTCTCTCTCTCTCTCTCTCTCTCTCTCTCTCTCTCTCTCTCTCTCTCTCATAATTTCTCGCCCTAAGATTTTCTTGCTGTAACTAATTCTCTCTCTCTCTCTCTCTCTCTCTCTCTCTTATTTTGCCTAGTCTATCTTTTATTTCTCTCCTCCTCTTCCTCCTCCTCCTCTTCATCTCCCTCCTCCTCTTCCTCCTCCTCCTCCATCCGTGACTGTTTTAGCAACTGTTTCTTCCTTTCTTTGCTCCCTTCCTCATTATACTCAATTCCACGCTCTCCTTCCTCTCTCCTCCTCCTCCTCCTCCTCCTTCTCCTTCTCTTCCTCCTTCGTGCCTCCTTTATCAAGCAGTGCAGTGGTCTATTCTTTCCTCGTTCCTCTCCTTCTCCTCCTCTCATTTTTTTTATGTTTCTTCATCGTTTTTCTTTCTCCTTATTTACTTGTCTTCCGTAGCCTCCTCTTCCTATCATCCCTTTTCTTCACTTCTCTTCCTTTTTCCTTTCCCTCCCTTTCTATTCCTTTCTTTCTTCTCTTCCTTGTCCTCCATACCCTCCCCTTCCTATCACCCCTTCCTTTCCTTTCATTCCCCTCCTTCCTTCTTTTCTCCCTTCCTTTCTCTCCCTTATCCTCCTTACCCTCCCTTTCCTTTCACTCCTTTCCTTCCCTTCCCTTCCCATCCCTTCCCTCCATGTCATCCTTAACCATCCTTCAACCTGCAACCCCTCTGTGTGTGTGTGTGTGTGTCGTTCCCTCCCTCGCTAATGTTTATGGCCGCTCGTTCATCGTCATGGCGCAATATTTATGGCAGGGACGGCTGGAGCTGTACACACACGTATGCTACATGTCCCCGTCCTGTCCTGGCGAGGGGCGTGGTGGTGGTGGTGGTGAGGGGGATGGTCATGGTGGTAGTGGTGGTGGTGGTGTTTATTTTTTGCGGCAAGGGAGGCAGTTCAAGGGCAAACAACAGAAGCAAGAACAACAAGAACAGCAAACACTAGACGCCGCTCTGAATAAAAGGAAAAAAAAAAAAAATAAATGAACGAGAACAAAAGAAGAAAAAAGAACGAGGTCAAAAGAACAAAAGAACGAGAAGATAAAACAAAAGAACGAGAAGAAAAGAACATAATAACGAGAACGAATAAAAGAAAACGAACGAACGTGAACAAGAGAAGAAAACGAGAACAAAAAAATATGAAAAGAAAAGAAAAAAACGAACACAAAGGAAAAAAAAACACGAAAAAAAGAACGAGAATAATGATAAAAAGAATGAGAACAAAAGAAAAAAAAGAACGAGAGAGAACGAGATCAAAAGAAAAAAGAACGAGAACGAGAACAAAAGAAAAAAAAGAACGAGGACAAAAAAAAAAAACGAAAAAAAAAAAAGGAACGAGAAAATAAAAAGAGAGAGTAGATTTGTGGTAGTGGTGGTGGTGGTAGTGGTAGTGGTAGTGGTGGTAGTGGTGGTGGTTGTAGTGGTGATAGTGGTGGTGGTGGTGGTTAATCCGCAGCTATGGTTTATACGCCTATGTAGTTGTCTGACCTTAGTTGACCCAGTTTTCCAGTTACGAAAAAAAAAAAAATGTGGGCTTTGGGTGGAAAGGCTTTATCTTTTTTATTTATTTATTTATTTCGTGCGAACAGTCAGTCACTTCTAGACCTTTTTTTTTATGTATATGTTAAATTATTATTGTTGTTATGGGCTGTGTTGCTGTTATGTTACTGTTATTTTGTTAAGTTATGGTGGTGCTATTGTTACGTTTGTTATTAATTTGTTATGAAACTGTTTGTTATTATGCTTGTTATTTGTTTTGTTATTATGTGCTGTTTGTTGCTGTTATGTTACTGTTATTGTGTTAAGTTATGATGGTGTTGTTGCTGTGTTTGTTATTAATTTGTTATGATAGTTTGTTATTATGCTTGTTATTACTTTGTTATGTTATTATGTGTTTGTTATTATAGTTCAGATTCCAAAACAAAGGATGAATTTTTATATATATGAGTCACATGTTGTAGGTAGGTTTCCATATTATGTTTTCTCTAGTTTATCCTCCGTCTGATTAGTGTTGGTTAGTCCTTTTGATGACAGAGACGTACGTGCTGCCAGACAGATACTCAGGGCTCCACCACCACCGCCACCACCATCACCACCGCTATCACAACACCACAGGAAGATCACCTCTCTAACACCACCATCTCTTTCTCGTTACGGGCTAAATCCACCACCACCAATTCCACCACCACCCCCATCACCACTTCCACCACTCACTGCCCCAACTTTCCCATTTCCCATTACTCACGCTACACACACACACACACACACACACACACGCCATTTGCCTCACCTATAAATATCCGAGTTTACGTGGAGGTGAAAGATCTGTTAATGAGGCAGAGAAAGGCAGGTGAGGGGCACAGGTGACTTCCAGGTGGCGGCGATCGGCTCGTTTGAGTGTAATTGATAAGCTGTCACCTACACACGGGCCGGGGACGGAACGTGGAGGGGAAGGGAGGGAATGGAAGAGGGAAGGGAGGCAAGAAGGGAGGTAAGGGAAGGAGAATTCGTTAGTATAGGTGGAAAAAAAAAAAAAACAGGAAAGGGACGAGGTGTAAGAAAGGGCAAGGAAAGGGTAAGGAAGGGAATGAGAATTAGACAGGGAAGGGAAGAGGATGAAAGGAAAGGAAAGTAGAGGGAAGGGAAGGAGAGTCAGAAAAGGAAGGGAAGATGATGAAAAGATAAAGGAGAAGAAAATGGAAGTGGAAGAAGGGGAAGCATGGACTGACAAAGAAGAGGACAGTGAACGAAAGGAAAAGGAGGGGAAGAAATAGGCTTGGATAAAGAAAGGAGGGGACAGGAAGGAAAGAAGGAAAGAAATGAAGGAAAGGGAAAAAAAGAGAGGAGGACAAAGAGAAGAAAATATGAATGATGGAAAAAAAAGATAAGGTAGAGGAAAAAGAAAGAAAGGGAAAAAAGAGATAAGGAAGTGAGTGACAAGAACGGAGAGGAAGGAAGATTGAGGATTACAGGGAATGGCAGAGAAAGAGAGGGAAAAAAATGGGAAAGCGAGAAAAAGAATGAGGAGGATAAAGATTGGGAAAGGAAAGAGAAAGACTGAAAAAAAAACATGACCAGAACGCAGAGGAAGATAACAGGGAATGGCAGAGAAAGAGAGGAAAAAGAATGGGAAAAAGAGACGAGAATGAGGAGGATAAAGATAGGGAAAGGAAAGAGAAAGACGGAAAAAAAACAGATGACCAGAACGTAGAGGAAGATAACAGGGCATGGCAGAGAAAGACAAAAAGAATGGGAAGAAAATAGAACAGGATGTGGGGACAGACTGGAGAAGGAGGCTGAGGTCGGCTGAGGAAGGGATGCGGCGAGGGGAGGAAGAGGGGAAGGAAGGGGAGGAAGGAAGGAGACGGAGGGGAAAGACGGGGTTGAGTCTGATAAGCTTGTCCAACACACACATGCAGGACGGCAGGCAGTGGAAAGGGGATGACGGCGGCGCGGGACATGACAGGCCGGGAATAGAAGGAAGGGCAGGGGAAGGGCGGAGCAGGACATGAGAGAACAAGGAAGGAAGGGACGAAAAAAGAAGGAAGGAAGAGGAAGGGCGGAGCTGGACGATGGAGAGAGAAAGGAAGGGTAGGGCAGAGCAGAACAGGCAGGTTGGGAAGGGATGACTGGTAGTGAGGTTAGGTTAGGTTAGGAGGACGGGTGTGTGTTTTAAGAGAGAGAGAGAGAGAGAGAGAGAGAGAGAGAGAGAGAGAGAGAGAGAGAGAGAGAGAGAGAGAGAGAGAGAGAGAGAGAGAGAGAGAGTAGGTATAAATTTAATAGTATTCTGTTGAGGAAGAGGAGCTTAATTCTCTCTCTCTCTCTCCAGGTGCTGGTCACGTGGTGCTTCTCAGAGGAGTTAATAGGTCGTGTACGTGACGTGTGTGTGTGTGTGTGTGTGTGTGTGTTAGACACACACACACACACACACACATTAAGAGAGAGAGAGAGAGAGAGAGAGAGAGAGAGAGAGAGAGAGAGAGAGAGAGAGAGAGAGAGAGAGAGAGAGAGAGAGAGAGAGAGAGAGAGAGAGAGAGAGAGCGTGCAGCGTGCGTCAGTTAGAGAGAAAGCAGAGTTTTATGAGGGAAAATTTCATGGATTATCTCCACGTCCTTTCTCATTTTCTTTTCTCTTTGTTTCTTTCTCCTTCGTGTTGTTAAATGAGGCTTTCTTACTTTACACACACACACACACACACACACACACACACACACACACACACACACACACACACACACACACATGCAAATAAGGTTACATTTACACACTGACACATGCATACATTCAAACAGTCATGCTCACGCCTACATACATACATACATACATAGGTACATACATACATACATTCATGCAGGTAGGGGCCCCAACACACACACACACACACACACACACACACACATAAAGGGGGCGTGAGGCAACAAAGAGAAGATGGATATTATGTGTCAAGACGCGTATTAAAGGCGTGTTTGTTTTTATTAGTGTTTTATTCCTTCTAATAGTTTGTCTAAGTTTTGTTTGTTCATCAGTTTTATTTGTTCTTATTTGTAAGTTATATATTTACTCATTAGTTTTATAAGTTCTCGTGTTTTATCGTTATTTTATCATTTCTAGTTAGGGAGGTGAGGGAAGGGAAGGCAGAGGGAGAGAGAGAGGAAGGGAAGGGGCGGGAAAGGGAGGAGAGGTAGGAAGGAGAGGGAAGAGAAGAGAGAAGGGAAGGGAAGGAGAGGGAAGAGAGAGAATGGGAAGGGAAGGGAGAGGGAAGAGAAGAGAGAGAATGGGAAGGGAAGGGAGAGGGAGAGAGGGAAAGGGAGGAGGAGAGGAAGGGAAAGGAATGGGAGGGGAGGGGAGATGTGTAGGAAGGAGAGGGGAAGAGAAGAGAGAGAAGGGGAAGGGAAGGGGAGGGAAAAGGAGGAGGAAAGGAATGGGAGGGGAGGGAGCAGATGGGTAGGAAGGAGAGGGGATGAGAATAGAGAGAAGAGAGAGAAGGGGAAGGGAGGGGAGGGGAATCGAGGGGAGGCTATTTTTTTTCATCTATATTGACCTTCGTTTTTATCTACGTTCTCCTTACTAATATCATCACCATTCACCATTCACCACCACCATCACCAGCACCAGGTATGCATACTTCCCTTACCTGCCCGTACACACACACACACACACACACACAACACACACGGGCACCTTCTTCCTTGCCCTCACTTCCCCGGCTTCCTCCTGGCCGCTGACTAGGAGGAGAAGCCTTTGATGGACAGAAGTTGAGGGAGGGAGAGAGAGGGAGAGAGGAGAAGAAGGAAGGAGGGGAGGGAAGTTAAAAGAAGGTAGAGGAGGAGGGGAGGAAAGTAAAAAGGGGAGTGGAGGAGGGGGAGGAAAAGAAAGATAAGGAGAGGAGGAGGAGAAGAGGAAAGAAAGAAAGGAAGAGAGAGAGAGAGAGAGAGAGAGAGAGAGAGAGAGAGAGAGAGAGAGAGAGAGAGAGAGAGAGAGAGAGAGAGAGAGAGAGAGAGAGAGAGAGAGAGAGAGAGAGAAGGAAAGTATAAAAGGAGAGATAAAGGAGAAGGAGGAGGAGAAAAATAAAATAAAGGAGAGGAAGAATGGAGTTAGGAAGGAGGAGGAGGGGAAGAAAAAGAGAAAGCAGGGAGGAGAGAGAGAGGGGGAGAGAAAGAAAGAGGAAGAGGGCAGGGAAGGAAAGGGAAAGCGGGGAGAAAGGAGATGGAGGATGAGGGATGGGAGAGGAAGAAGAAGAAGAATGAGAAGAATAGAGGGATAGGAAGGGAAAGAAAAGGGAAAGGAGATGAAAGATAAAGAAACCCAAAGAAAAGAAAGGGAAGGGGAAAGGGATAAAGAAGAAGAAGGAAGGAAAGGAATAGGAAAATGGAGAATGAAGAGTAAGGAAGAGTGGGGAGAGGAGAGGGGACGGGAGGGAAGGGGAGGGAGAGTGGGGAGGAGGGGAGAGGGGGGACGCACAGCTGGCAAACTCCTGACGTCATGAAGCTCTGTGCTGACGTCATTGTTTTAAGTTCTTGATTCCTCCCCAAATTTTAACTTCCTCCAACACTTTCTTTCCCTCCCTTCTTTTTCTTCCTTCCCTTCTCCTTCTCTACTTACTCTCATTCCTTCACCCTCTTCTTCCTTCTATCTCTTTCATTATTCTTTCTACTCCCATTCCTTCACCCTCTTCTTCCTTCTATCTCTTTCATTATTCTTTATCTTCCTTTCCTTCCTCTCTCTTCCTTTTTCTCTTCTTTTCCTTTCTTTTCTTCCATCCACTTCCTCGTTCCTCTCTTTTCCGTCTTCGTCTTGTTCACTTCGTCTTCTCTTTTTTACAATTCTCTCTCTTCCCTTCATTTTCTTCTCTTTGCTTCCTTTTTACTCTCCTCGTTTCTCCCTCCTCTCCCTCCCTGTTATTTGTTTTTTCGTCTTTTCTCCTCCTCTCCTTCCCTCCCATGTCTTCCCCTTTCTTTCTCGTCCCTTCCTCTCCCTTCCTTTCCCTCTTTAAACCCATTCATTCCCTTTCCTTCCGTCCCTTTCACTGTTACCCGTCTTCTCTTTCCTTCCTTTCCCATCTCCTCCCTACCTTTCCTTCTCTTCCTCTTCTTTCCCTTTCCATTCCCTCTCTCTATCTGCCACCATTCCACCATCTCTCGTGTCCCCCTTCTTTCTTCCTTCGCCTCTTCCTTCCCTTCCCTTCCTTATACCATTCCGTCTCTTCCCTTCCTCTTCCTTCCTCTCCCTTTTCACGGAACAGAGGAAGTAAAGACTGGCCATATACAGTTTAATAGCGGTAGTGTGTGTGTGTGTGTGTGTGTGTGTGTGTGTGTGTGTGTGTGTGTGTGTTAAGGCTTCAAGTTCCTGCGACTGGACACACACACACACACACACACACACACACGTACCTATCTTGTATTATGCATGTGTTACTGTCTTGCATAGGAGGGTTGTTGTTGTTATTGGTGGAGGTGGTGGTGGTGGTGGTGGTGTTGATGTTGGTGATGATGGTGGTGAATAATTTAGGTGTTGAATAAATTATCAGAAAAGTGACGTGAGAAAACTTTGGTGATGAACTAAATTTATGAGGTTAGTTGACATTCACCACCACCATCACCACCACCACCACCACCTTCACCACCACCACCTGCAACAACATCACCACCACCAACAAACAAACAAACAAACAGCAGTAGTAACAACTATACATAACTTCTACAATATTATCTTCCAGACATCTCTTTGTGTGTGTGTGTGTGTGTGTGTGTGTGTGTGTGTGTGTGTGTGCTCATGTGCGTGTTAAGTGTGTTTGCATGCCTTATGTGGTAGTGTGTGTGTGTGTGTGTGTGGGCGCTGCACTTAGGTGTAATTGCATGTGTTCTATTTTTCATGTTTTACAGAAGCCTTTGGAGGAAGGGTGTGTGTTTTAAGAGAGAGAGAGAGAGAGAGAGAGAGAGAGAGAGAGAGAGAGAGAGAGAGAGAGAGAGAGAGAGAGAGAGAGAGCAAGCGTACATCGAATATATACTATTGTTATTAGCGCGCGCGTGTTGAATAAATAAACTTAGGTCAGTCTTATTAATTTTATCCTTCAGACAGTGGCATTATTTTTATTACTATTATTATTATTATTATTATTATTATTATTATTATTATTATTATTATTATTATTATTATTATTATTATTATTATTATTATTATTACTACTACTACTACTACTACTACTACTACTACTACTACTACTACTACCACCTTTCTTTTTTTTGCTGTTTTCACACTGGTGGTTCATTTACACGAACGAATTTTATCCTTGCTCTCTCATTACTCACTTTCCTGGACACGCCTTCCACATACAGACACGGAAACCTTAATTGACATGCATCCCTCACACAGACAGAGCTACTTTATCAGACATTCCTCACACACAAATGTAAATCAACACACGGACACACGCACCTAGCTATACATCACACATCCCACACACAAACATAAACATCCACACACGTCATTACATCATCGGTATTTCCTCCGAGCCAGTAGAACACTCACACTTCTATTCTTGCTTGTATACCGCTGACACACACACACACACACACACACACACACACACACACACACACTCAGTCAGAAGTGATGTGAGGAAATAAACAGCGAACCAGCGCAACACACAAGGCTCAGTTTATATTTTTGTACCTTGAGTTGCTTGCTAGTGCTGAAGGAGGAGGAGGAGGAGGAGGAAGAAGAAGAAGAAGAAGAAGAAAGAGAAAAGAAAAAAAAAGAATGGAAGAGGAGGAGAAAGAAGATGAAAGAAGAAGAACAACAACAACAACAATGAGGAGGAGAAGGAGGACGGCTATTTTAGGAAAGGATATAATCTTGTATTTATTAAGACTTGGCTCAACGATAGGAGGAGGAGGAGGAGGAAGAGGAGGAGGAGGACTATCTTAGGAAAGGGTCGAGTATTCATAGGACTTGGCTCAACGAATGAATAAAATAATAGGGAAAAAAAACAGGAAGAGGAGGAGGAGGAGGAGGGAGAAGAAGAGGAAGAAAAACAAGAAGAATAAGAACAAGAAAAAAAAGGAAAAGGAAAATTAGGAGGTGAACGAATTGGAGGAGGAGGAGGGGGAGAGGAGGGGGGGTAGTTCCTAGGGTTAACCTGTGCAATTAACCTGCGGATGTTCGCGGCCGAGGCAGGATGTAGGAGGCAAGAAGGATACTCAGGTAGGACTCCCCTCGTGTGTGTGTGTGTGTGTGTGTGTGTGTGTGTGTGTGTGTGTGTGTGTGTGTGTGTGTGTGTGTTTGCACCGGAATAATTGTAGATTGTGACCGTTCTCCTAATTTCTGTTGCTAAGGAGTGGCGTACCAAGGACATGCAAGAGAGAGAGAGAGAGAGAGAGAGAGAGAGAGAGAGAGAGAGAGAGAGAGAGAGAGAGAGAGAGAGCGCTGACATATACCTCCCTCCACCATATATTATTATTTTTTTATCTTCCCCCCTTAAATCAGTATCTCCCTTTGTATCCTCTAACGAATCTTTTCTCCCTCCATTCACAAACTCCTAACATCCTTTTTTCATCCCGCTCAATTCTCTCATAGTCGTCTTATTCATAATTATCCTCCCCATCTTCCCCATCTCTTATAATTTTTCTCACCCTCAAGCCTTGTCTACCCCATCCCCACCCAGTCCTTCTCGCCCCGTCATCTCCAGGCGTTCTCCCGTTCGTTCGTCGCCGTTCCTTAGATCCGAGCCTTGTCCTTCTTGTCCGGCCTGCGAGTCTTATCGAAAACCAATAATTGTCCCGGAATGGAATGTGGGTGAGGAGTGGAAAAGGCTTACTTACTTGCAGGCAGACAGGCAGAGGTGGTGGAGGTGGAGGTGGTAGGGATCGGGTAGTATTCTTAACCATATCGTCACCCCAGCACACATATTTGACAAGTCTTTCGCAGGAGTTTCGAGCATTTCCAGTGATAGTTTTATAATCCTGGTGGTAGTTTGACCCTTCTTCTGTACCATGACCTTAAAATACCCCTCATTAGAACCAGACTGATCTCCTTTTTGGCCTTTGGAAAGAGTTGATGTGAGGGGCGAAATCGTCTTGCAATGTCGACTGTCCCGCCTGGTCCTACCCTTGCCCCAGTTCCCGTTTTCTTTAATCTCTTGGAGGGGGAGTGCCTTCAGATAGCCCGCCGTCGATAGCTCCTTTTATTATCCGTTTCCTGCGCCACAAAAGGGAGGAAGGAAAAGACGGATAAAGCGATTGAGCAGTGCCAGGTTTAGACAAGGCTGCTGACTGGACTGAACTGACTGGTGGGCGGTTGATTGACTGGATGACTGACTGACTGACCTGATTGAGTAACTGACTGACTGACTATCTTGGAAAAATGACTGGATGACTGATCTTGTAACTGGCTATCATTTGACTGGATGACTGACTAGCTGACTGACTCGATTAATTGATAGAGGACTGACTGACTCTTAACTTCTTGTGGCTGACTGACCTCGAGCAAGACTTTTTCCTCGCCGCGCGCCGCTGAAGGACGAACAACAGACAGCCTTGGAGCAAAACTTTGACCTTAATGGGGAAAAAATAGACTTGCATTGGGGATTTAGATGCTGCAAAACTTCCTTAAGGGAGATTTAAACTTGAGCAAAGATTTGGCGAGAGAGAGAGAGAGAGAGAGAGAGAGAGAGAGAGAGAGAGAGAGAGAGAGAGAGAGAGAGAGAGAGAGAGAGAGAGAGAGAGAGAGAGAGAGAGAGAGAGAGAGAGAGAGAGAGAGAGAGAGAGAGAGAGAGAGAGAGAGTGTTCACCTTTAAAACAAACATGCGAACAAAATATGAAGTAGTCATTGTAAATAAGAATAAGTATTACCAAGATTTACGGTGACAGAGTTTGCATTTAGACTCGAGGGAATTATATGAGCCAAGATTTATGAGAGAGGAAGATATAAATAGTTAAGCCTTAGTCAGAGGAAGAGGATGATAAAGTATAATAACCAAGATTGAAATAGAAGATAATGATAAATAATAGGAAAAACATAGACACAGGAAGAGGATAATAAAAATGATAATAGCAAAGAGTTAAACAGAGGAAGATAAAATAAATATGATAATGATAATAATAGCAAATCCTTGGATATAGTAAAATAGTAATAAAGATAGAAAAAGATAAAAGAAAAGAGTTAGATAGAAAGATGATAAAGATAACATTAGCCAAGACTTAAAGAGTTAAACAGAGGAAGATAAATAAAGATGATAATGATAATAATAGCAAATAATTGGACATAGTTAAATGGTAATAAAAATAAAAGATAATAGCAAATAGTTAGATAGAAAGATGATTAAAAAGATAACATTAGCCAAGACTTAGACAGAGGAAAACAGTAACAATGATAAAATTAGCAACGATTTAAACATATGAGGAAAAAATAGACTGACTGACTGACTGACTGACTAGACCAAAATTCAAACAGAGGTAAATAATAATAAAGACAATAGTAGCCAAGATTCCGAGGGTCTTAAGGGGTTGTATACGAGGGGGTCTTCATCCCACCCTTGTCCTCGCCTCGACTCCTTCGGCCCCAGGGAAGGAAGGGGGCCTGCAGGATTGATGGACTCACTGAATGCTCTGGGCTCAAGGGAGGAGTGAGTCTTTTTCTTCTTCTTTCTTTACTTTTTCTGCCTTTTCATCTTGTTCTTGTTCTTTTCATGAGTGCTTTTCACATTCGCGTTGCAGAAGCCTCGTCAAACTGTCACCAGACTCGTAAATCTACCCATGGAAACACCCACTGCAACCTCTATGAAAGCCTTGGCAAATATGGGTGTGTGTGAGGCGCGAAATGTTGGAGAATACGTGACTTTTATTCCCGACACACGCCAGCAGCACCATCTGTCGGCGGGGACGGATATCAGGAGGAAAATGTCTGATTAGGTCTGATTGGGATGCCGGAGGAAAGAAAAAAAGTCCTTATCGAAATCGGAAGCCCCCCCCTTTTTTTTTCCTTTTTCTTCTTCTTTTTCTTCTCTTTCTTCCTCTTCTTTTACTACTACTACTACTACTACTACTACTACTACTACTACTACTACTACTACTACCACAAACTCTACTACTGCTACTACTTATATTTCCTTCTTCAAAGACATAGGCAAGAATTGGTTTAGCAATAGAGTGGTGGATGAATGGAATAGACTTGGCAGTCATGTTGTGGGTGCCAGTACCATAGATACATTCAAGGAGAGGTTGGATAAATTCATGGATAGTGAGGTGAGGTGGGGTTAGGATTACAGGAGCTGCCTTGTGTAGGCCAAGTGGCTTCTTGCAGACTCCTTATGTTCTGATGTTGATGTTTACTTTCATTGCCATTCTTCGTGAGTTGCATGGGTGTTAACATTGCCTAATTAAAAGAAATAAAGTAAAGCAAAAAGTATCTCTACCATTCCCCTTTCCAATTTCATTAGCTACCTCTCCTTCACCCGTGTCCACCTCTCCTCCCCTGCCCCTCACTCCTACCGCCCCTCTCTTCCTCCCCACCTCCATGCCCTTATCCTCTCCTACCACCTTTCCCCTTTCTCTGTCAACCTTCATTTCTCTTTCCTTCCTTCCTTCCTTCAGCTCTCGTATTTTTTTCTTTCCCTTCCTCCCCCCTCTCCCCTCTATTGTTTTCTCCCTTTCCTTGTTCATCCTTTTTCCTGTTCCTTTTCCTTTCTTTTCCTTCCTCCCCCCTCTCCCCTCTATTGTTTTCTCCTTTTCCTTGTTCATCCTTCTTCCTGCTCCTTTTCCTTTCTTTTCCTTCCTCCCCCCTCTCCCCTCTATTGTTTTCTCCCTTTCCTTGTTCATCCTTCTTCCTGCTCCTTTTCCTTTCTTTCCCTTCCTCCCCCCTCTCCCCTCTATTGTTTTCTCCTTTTCCTTGTTCATCCTTCTTCCTGCTCCTTTTCCTTTCTTTCCCCGACTCAGCCTCACTCCCTCCCTCCCCCTCCCATCTTTTCTCCTAACCCGCCAAAAAAAAAAAAAAAAAATATCCTAACCCGTTTTCGGTTGACTTTCACTTAGTTTCGCAACGCCACGCAACCTTGTTTAGGTAGTGGGCCATGTTTGCCGCCTACCTACTTGTGTGCGTGCCGGCCCGTGGCGCGCCGCGGGGCTGGCGCCCGGCAGTGGGCGAGAGAGATAGAGGCTTGGGGTAATAGGTTGCAGAAGGGTGAGTGAAGGCCATTAGCGCAGTTACGCCCGGGCAGTGGGAGCTATAGCTCCCATGTTTTACGAACAGTTCCGGATCTCAAATAGTTTGCTTTTACAAAAATAAGTACAGCCCCAACCGGGGTCGAGAGAGAGAGAGAGAGAGAGAGAGAGAGAGAGAGAGAGAGAGAGAGAGAGAGAGAGAGAGAGAGAGAGAGAGAGAGAGAGATGCGACAGGGAACAGGAGAGAGACAATAGTAGTAAGGCAGAGTATTAAGACAGAAAGAAATAGATGTGTCCAGCAAGGCCTCCATGTAGGCGTTGTGGCACTGCGTCTCTGGGGAGGCGTGGCGCCTCACCAAAACATGTAGTACACCATAACGATGGACACGACGGCGGCACAGATCGCCGTGCCGTCAATGAATACGTCAGTCCAGGTGAAAGGCACGTCCTTGCACTGGGCGTGCTGGTGTCTGTTCTTCCTATGTATCCTATGTGTGGGCCTCTTGGCCGCCCCGCTGCGCCTTATCCGCCGGCGGAGACTGTTGTTAGTGGGTTCCGGGGCCGCCTCGCCGGGTTCCCTCACAGCATGTGCCTCATGGTTAGAGGCCGGGGTCATCACGCCACCGGCCTCCTCCACACCATCGGTCTTATCACTTGGGGCAGGGGTGATGGCACTTGTATCACCTGCCTGGGTGGTGGAGGCAGGGGTCGTTGTAGTGGAGGCAGGGGTCGGGGAGCTGGCTTCTCTCTCGTCGTTGGTCTCGTAGCTCGAGGCTGGGGTCAGGTTACTAACACCCTGCCCCCCGTCAGCCCGGGCAGTGGAGACTGGGGTCAGGTCACTGACGCCCTGCCCCCCGTCAGCCCGGGCAGTGGAGGCTGGGGTCAGGTCACTGACGCCCTGCCCCCCGTCAGCCCGGGCAGTGGAAGCTGGGGTCAGGTTACTGACACCCTGCCCCCCGTCAGCCCGGGCAGTGGAGGCTGGGGTCAGGTTACTGACACCCTGCCCCCCGTCAGCCCGGGCAGTGGAAGCTGGGGTCAGGTTACTGACACCCTGCCCCCCGCCAGCCCGGGCAGTGGCGGCTGGGGTCAGGTTACTGACACCCTGCCCCCCGTCAGCCTGGGCAGTGGCGGCTGGGGTCAGGTTACTGACACCCTGCCCCCCGTCAGCCTGGGCAGTGGCGGCTGGGGTCAGGTTACTGACACCCTGCCCCCCGTCAGCCTGGGCAGTGGCGGCTGGGGTCAGGTTACTGACACCCTGCCCCCCGTCAGCCCGGGCAGTGGCGGCTGGGGTCAGGGTACTGACACCCTGCCCCGTCAGCCTGGCAGTGGCGGCTGGGGTCAGGTTACTGACACCTGCCCCCGTCAGCCTGGGCAGTGGCGGCTGGGGTCAGGTTACTGACACCCTGCCCCCCGTCAGCCCGGGCAGTGGCGGCTGGGGTCAGGTTACTGACACCCTGCCCCCCGTCAGCCTGGGCAGTGGCGGCTGGGGTCAGGTTACTGACACCCTGCCCCCCGTCAGCCTGGGCAGTGGAAGCTGGGGTCAGGTTACTGACACCCTGCCCCCTGTCAGCCTGGGCAGTGGCTGGGGTCAGGTTGACACCCTGCCCCCCGTCAGCCTGGGCAGTGGCGGCTGGGGTCAGGTTACTGACACCCTGCCCCCCGTCAGCCCGGGCAGTGGAGGCTGGGGTCAGGTCACTGACGCCCTGCCCCCCGTCAGCCCGGGCAGTGGAAGCTGGGGTCAGGTTACTGACACCCTGCCCCCCGTCAGCCTGGGCAGTGGCGGCTGGGGTCAGGTTACTGACACCCTGCCCCCCGTCAGCCCGGGCAGTGGAAGCTGGGGTCAGGTTACTGACACCCTGCCCCCCGTCAGCCTGGGCAGTGGAAGCTGGGGTCAGGTTACTGACACCCTGCCCCCGTCAGCCTGGGCAGTGGAAGCTGGGGTCAGGTTACTGACACCCTGCCCCCCGTCAGCCCGGGCAGTGGAAGCTGGGGTCAGGTTACTGACACCCTGCCCCCCGTCAGCCCGGGCAGTGGAAGCTGGGGTCAGGTTACTGACACCCTGCCCCCCGTCAGCCTGGGCAGTGGAAGCTGAGGTCAGGTCACTGTTTGCCTGCCTCCCGTCAGTCTGGGCTGGGGTAAGGTAACTGGAATTCTGCCCCCCTTTAGCCTGGGATTGGGTCACTAGGCCTGGGACTGCTCGCCCAACACGGACCTGGGGGCACACTGCGGGTCGCGCCGCCTCCCCGCAGCGGCGCCCGTTGCACCGAATGCTGGTGTAGGCGCCCCCGGGGTCGCCGCTGTCGCAGTACATGGAGAAGTGCAGGAAGTCGATGTTGTCGATGAACCTGCCGAGAGTCATAGTGGTCCTCATCAGGGTCTTCTTTTTGGAGCTGCAGTGCAGAAAGGGGGAAAGGTGAGAAAAGAGAAAACAGATGAAAAAAGGGTACGGTGTATAAATAGGAGGGTTGAGGAAAAGTGGGAGTAGACCGCGGGGGGAAGAGGGGAGGGGAGCAGAGAGGAGAGTGCACTGTAGAGATAAGATATAGGCGAGAAGGAGGGAAGGAGAGACAAGAGGGAGGAAGAATGTCTCTTGCTGTGTGAGTTTCTTGACTGCATGAGGAGAATGCAGATTGGAGGGAGGGAAGGAGGGAGAGAGATGCTTGGGAGACAGAGTGAAGGAAGGGAAGGAAAGGAGGGAGGAGGAAATGCATGAGAGAGAGAGAGAGTTCTTCCTTCCTCTTCCCTCTTAAATCTTCCCTCTTCCTTCCTTCCTCTTCCTTCCTTTCTCTTCCCTCTTAAATTTTCCCTCCTACTTCTCTTTTTTTCACCCTCGCTTCCTCCTCTATTCCCACCCTCCCTTACCTCCCTCTTTCTCTCCCTCCCTTCCTCTCTCCCTCCCTTCCTCCCTTCCTCCCCATTCGTCCTTGGCCTTGTTCCTTCACCCTGGTTTTGTTACTCGTTACCTTAAGCTCCCTCCCTCTTCCTCCCTCTCTCCCTTTCTCCCTCTCCCATCCCCTTCCTCCCCACAGATTACCTCCGTCTGTTATTATTCCTTGACCTTGAACACACTTCTTTTCCTTCCTATTCACCTTCTCTTCTCATACTTCTCTCTCTCTCCTCCTCCCATATTTACAGTAACATTAATTTCTTTTCCTTCCCTCTTTTCCTCCGTTCTTACCTATAAAACATCAACGTATTTCCTTTCCTACCCAGCCAGCTTTCTCTCCTTCCCTCCCTCCTCTCCTTTCACTCAACCCTCCCTCCTTCCCTCCCTTTCTTCAGTCCCCCAAGACGTCCCCACAAGAGGGTTTTATGCCCTGACGAATGGCTGGTGCTGAGGCGGCGAAGGGAGGCATTGGTCACGGCCGTCCCTGGCGAGGAAAACGGCTGCAGGTGGGAGTGAGATAAGGGAAAGGAACGATTGGGGGTAGGATGTGGTGGTTTAAGTCGAAGAAATAGGAAGATATTAAGAGAGGGGGGGGGGGGGGTAATAAATAAAGTTAGCTGAAATGGGCGGGATAACGTGATAAAGATGAAAGTCAGATAGGGGATAGAAACGATAAGGGGTAAATCGAAGAAAAGGATGATGAAGAGGGAGTGGAGTAAACAAAGTTGGCAGGAATGGGATATGTAAGTGAAGTAAGTGATAGCCGATATGAAGGTGGAAGGATACATGTAAGGTCAGTATCCACAAATGTTAGAAGTGAAGGAAACGGTGAAGAAATAAGACTGAAAAGGGAATCATTAAAATACAAGTCTATGTAGCGAGCACGAAGAAGGGAACGAAATATCTGAAACATCAAAAATAAGAGAAGTAAACCTATTTTTCTGTCATAATAAGGGCTTTGTAGTTGGTTCAGGTTTTAGGTATGTCACAACGCTTACTGTTCCATATATTGGTTTTGCTGTTTTATTTATTTATTTTTGTCAGATTCAGAGGATTAGAGTACACTTCGTTTTTTCTAAAGGAGGAACTGCACTCTTGTAAGCCACTATACGCTTGCTGTTCTGCCTACTTGTTTCCTCCTTTTTTGTCACAATCGCGAGTTAGAATACGCTCATTGTGGTCGTATGTTTATGGAAGGGGGAGTGACTGAAATAGACATTGGGTTGATAATTGTATGAAGTGGAAGCAAGGGAAATAGGAGAACTGAAAAGTAAATAGGGAACTGAAATGGAAGTAGGTGGAACTTAAAGGGAAATAGTGAAACTGAAATACACTGGGCTGGTAATTGTATGAGGCGGAAAGACGGGGTGGTTGAACTCTCCTTCGGGCGTGAACTGTGCTATAGAAGGGATGAACGTGCGGTGAAGTGGACGAAGTGGGATTGTAATAAGCTATACAAACTGAAGCGGAGGTGGACGAGTGTGTGTGTCTGCGTGTGCGTGTGTGTGTGTGTGTGTGTGTGTGTGTGTGTGCAGCAACATCCGGGAATGACTGCAAGTGGTTTGGGAAATTGTGTTCTTCCGGTGAGGAGGTGAGGAGAAGGTGAAGGAGGAGGAGGAGGGAGGAAGGAAGAAAGGAAGGAAAGGAAGAGAGAAAGAAAGGAGAGAAAATGAAAAAACAGGGTAAAGCAGTATAGGGAGAAGAAGAAAGGGAGAAAAGGGAGAACACGAAACGATTAGGAAGAGACTGAAGGAGGGAGGTAGGAAGGGAGAAGGAAAGCAGGCAGGAAAGAAGAGGAAATAAAGATGAAAGAAGGCATAGAAGGCTAGCGATAGGGGGTGTGAAGAACGGAAAGAAAAGAAGGAAAAAAAAGGACCAAAAGAAAGTGTAGAATTAAGTTGCGTTTCCGAAATCGATAACTGCAAAGGAGGATGAAGGGAGGAAGAGGGAGGGAGGGGCGAGGCAAGGGATAGAAGGACGGAGGAAGGAGGAGGAAGAAATGAAGGGTGAGGGAAGGGAAAGGAAAGAATGGAGGAAGGAGGAGGAAGAAAGGAAGGGCGAGGGAAGGGAAAGGAAAGAATGGAGGAAGGAGGAGGAAGAAAGGAAGGGCGAGGGAAGGGAAAGGAAAGGATGGAGGAAGAGAAAGGAAGAGTGAGACAAGGGAAAGATAGGTGTATGGGGGGGGGAGGGGGGGGATAGATACAACAGACTGAGGGAGTGAAGAAGGGATAGAAGGAGAACTTGAAAAACGATTGGGATGGAAGTTGAAGGAAGGAAAGGAAATTACAAGACAGTGCAGCGAAGTGAGGGTGATGGTGATGATGATGATGATGGTGGTGGTGATGACAGTGGTGTTGAAGTAGTAATAGTCATAATGGTAGGAGAGGGAGAGGATGTGGTGGTGGTGGCGATTGTTGGAATGGCGTGCTGGTGATAGTGGTGGTGGTGGTGGTGGTGGTGGGGATTGGTTCGTGTAGATAATGGTTGCCCAATTAAGAGAGAGGGGCGCGAGTGTCAGTGTTGCAGTGTGTGTGTGTGTGTGTGTGTGTGTGTGTGTGTGTGTTGTTTTTATGAGAGAATTGTAATAGAGTAGACGAACAGGGAAAAGGAGGAGAAGGAGAAAATAAAGAACAGTGACCATGCAGAATAAAAAGGAAGAGGTGGAAAATGAAGAAAAATAAAGAAATAGGAAAATAGTGAAGAAAAGGATGAAATTGCAGACGGAAACGAAAGAGGATGTTTAGAAAGAGGAAGAAGATAAGGAGAGTAAGAACGCGAAAGAGGACGGACGATAAGAGGAAGAAGAGGAATGGGAGGAGGAAAAAAAAAAAAAGACAGCGAGAAGAGGAAGAGGAAGAAAATATACGAGAAGAAGAAGAACGCAAAAGAAGAGGCGATACAACAACAGGAAAAATGAAGGACAGAAGGAAGAAGAAGAAGAAGAAGAAGAAGAAGAAGAAGAAGAAGAAGAAGAAGAAGAAGAAGAGGAAGAGGAGGAGGAGGACATGTGCAATTGGGTGGGCTTTA
Organism: Eriocheir sinensis; assembly: GCF_024679095.1. Taxonomy (NCBI): domain Eukaryota; kingdom Metazoa; phylum Arthropoda; class Malacostraca; order Decapoda; family Varunidae; genus Eriocheir; species Eriocheir sinensis. Next base: position 1,427,596 of record NC_066523.1, read on the forward strand.
TGAGGGAATGGAATCAGCCTTATTAGATTTGCCGGCGGACGAGGACAAAATAAATACACAACCTCCTCAAGGGCTGGGAATGAAGAGGAGGGACACACACACACACACACACACACACACACACACACACACACACACACACACACACACACACACACACGCACACTCATGGTTCTATAAGTGCATGTCAGTGTCTTGCTTTTTTTTTTCTTTCCTCTTGTTTTTGTTCTTTTCGTTTTTATTTTCTTGTTATTTCTTTCGCCTTTATAATTTTTCTTTTGTTTCTTCCTTTATTTCCTTCCTTCCTTCGCTACCTTTCTGCTTCCCTTTCCTTTCTCTCTGTCTTTTGCTTTCCTTTTTTTTTTCTTCTTTGTTACTTCTGTTGTCATTGTTCCTTCCTTCCTTCCTTCCTTCATTCCTTCCTTCCTTCTTCCCTGCATTGTCTTCCTTTTCCTCTTCCTCTTCTTCCTGTTCTGTCTTTTTTTCTTTTCATTCTTTTCGTTTTTTTTCCAAGTTATTTCTTTCATTATAATTGTTCCTTCCTTCCTTTCTTCCCTCCTTCCTTCTTTTCCTCCTTCCTTCTATCCTTCCTTACGTCAGTTCCTTCCTTTTCCTTTTCCTCCTCCTTTTCCTTTTTGCTGCTCCGTCTCTCCTTCCTTCCTCGCTGTCTCCCTTCCTCCTCCTCCTCCTCCTCCTCCTCCTCCTCCTCCTCCTCCTCCTCCCTTAACACCAGCTCAGCCGCCACATTGATTCCCACTATGTCTTCAACTTGCAACTTGTCTAATTACTATCATCATCCTCATCTGTCCATCTCCTTCATCGTCTTTTTATCTCTTCATCTTCATTCCTTCCTTCTGTTATTTTTGCCCTCGAAGTAATTGCTGTCTTGGGGAAATTGATATGTCTTGCTCTGCCCTCTCCTACTACTTATTATGGCGTTCTGTGTTGTTGTTGTTGGTGGTGGTGGTGGTGGTGTTGGTCGGTGGTGTGATGGTTGTGGTGTTGGTGGTGTTGGTGGTGTTCTCGTTCTGCTTCTTGTTCTTCTTGTTTTCTTCTTCTCTTTCTTCTTCTTCTTCTTCTTCTTCTTCTTCTTCTTCTTCTTCTTCTTCTTCTTCTTCTTCTTCCTTTTCTTCTTCGTTATGTTCCTCCTTATTCTCGCCTTCCTTTTCTTTTTTTTCTTTTTTTTTCGTCGCTTCTCCTTTCTTTCTCTCTTTTTTCGCCTTATTCTCTTCTCTTCGTGTTTGTCTATCTGTCTTTCTGTCTGTCTGTCTGTCTTTCTGTGTGTGTGTGTATGTATGTCTATGTATGTAACGTCTTCTCACACACCAACGCTAACCTGTCTCAAAAACAAACAAACAAAAAAAAAGTTACTTATTTTTTACGCCTGTACAAAAATAAATAAAAACGACAACAAAAAAAACTTGGTTATTTATTTTTATCACGCCTGTCAAAAACAACAACAAAGAACAAGCAAGTCATTTATTTTTCTTAGGCCGCCACGAACCTGAGCTTAGGTGGGCCGCAGGGATTCAGGTGTTCCAGGTGTTAGGCAGGTAAGGAGGTATTAACGGGGGTGGGGTGGGGGGGTGGGGGGGGGGGAGTTTGCGGCGAGGGAGGGAGAATGAGGAGAAGGTGTAAGAAGGTGAGGGGTGAGGAGAGAGAGATAAATAGATAGATATAGATAGACAAATAGATATTGAGATAGTGAGAGAGGAGAGGAGAGAAGAGGAGAGGAAGAGAGGAGAGAAGTGTAAGGTGAGGGGTGAGGAGAGAGAGAGGAGAGAAAGGGAGAGAGATTAATAGATAGATATAGATAGACAAATAGATATTGAGATAGTGAGGAGAGGAGAGGAGAGCTGAGGAGACGAAAGGAAAAGAGAAGAGAAGATCAGAGCAAAGCAGAGCAGAGGAGAGGAGAGGAGAGAAGAGAAAAGAAGAGAAGAGAGAGGAGACAACAGAGAAGGAAAACATCAAGAAGGAAAGGAAAAAAAAAATGAAAGTACCGAGAAATAAAATAGAAAAAAAAAGAAAATAGGGAATGCCAAGGAAAAATAAAAGCAGAGAAAATGTAAAACAGCTCAGATATTCCTTTACAATTAATATATTTTTTTCATTGACTCTATATCTTATCTTTTGCATCCGTTTTCTTTTTAATTCACAAGTATTTATTTTTGATTTCTACATTATTTTTCTATATTCAAGTATATCTCTTTCTTCTATTGACTTGTATTTCTTTTTGCATTTATTTTTCTATTTTTCTCAACTACTTATTTTCAACTTTTTTCTGTCTCCACGTATACCTGTGTTTTTATTTACCTGTGTTTCTCCTCTTCCTCAGGTGAGCGAGTGTGTGTGTGGGAAGGTGACGCTGGTGCCGGGAGATATACAGGTGAGTAGTGGATGAACCCCCCACCCCTTTTTTTCTTTCTTTCATTCATTCATTCATTCATTCATTCATTCATCCATCTATCCATCCATTCATCCATCCATCCATCATTCATTCATACTTTCTTTCAGTCAGTCAGCTTTTTCTCTTTTCTCCCATTCTCCTCTCTCCTCCCTTTCCTCAGCCTTCCCTACTCCCTCATCTTCCCTAATACCCCCTTTTCCTTCCTGTTATTTCCCTTTTATCCTTATTATTCTTTCTCACAGCTTCCCTATTTTATCTCTTTTTCCTCTTTCCTCTCCTCTCCCTTTCCTTTTGTTCCCTAATCTCCTTTTCTCTTTTCCTCCTCAATTTATCTGTTTTTCCACTCTTCCTACTCTTCTCTTCTCCTTTTCCTCCACTCACTGTTCCTCTCTCGCCTCCTCTCTCTCTCTCCTTTATTTCCTATCCTTCTTTTCTTTTTCCCTTTTCAAGTTATCTAATTGTCCACTCTCCCTCTTCTTCTCCTCTCCTTTTCCTTCACTCGCTGTCGGACCTTCTTTGTCTTTCTCTCCTCATTTCACTGTCTGACCTTTCTCTTTCTCTCCTCACTTCACTGTCGGACCTTCTTTCTCTCTCTTTCTCTCCTCATTTCACTGTCTGACCTTTCTCCTCTCCTCACTTCACTGTCGGACCTTCTTTCTCTCTCTTTCTCTCCTCACTTCCTGCGATTCCCACCCTTCTCATCTTCCATAATGGCCGCCCTTCATCTTACTCCATCTCCTTCATTCTCACCTAATTTCGACGCCTCTCCCTCCCTTCCATCACTTGTCTTTGCCTCCCTTCTCTCCTTACGTGGCCTCCCTTCCCTCCCCTCTCGGCCCCAATCATCTTCCTCTCCGATCATTTCTCTGTGTTTTTATGTATTTTTCGTTCTTTATCTTCTCTTTCTTATCATCTTTACTCCTCTTTCCTTCCCATCTCTCACTACCATTCCTTGTTTTCTGTTTTTTCCATTTCCCTTTCTTTCTCCTCATCCTTTCCACCACAGCTTCCAGGCATCGCATCCTATCAACACACATTCCTTCCCTTCCTTCCTCCATCTCTTCGCCCCTTCTATATTGCCTATGTCCCCTCAGTTATCCAGCTTCCTATACCTTTCCCCTTTCTTCTGTCATACTCCCTTCCTCCTCCCTTCTTATAACTATTCTTTCCTTCCCTTCCTTTAAATCCCTTCCTTCATACTTCCTCCAGTTCCTCTTTTCTTTCCTCTTTTCCTGCTCTCGTTTACTCGTCTTTTCATTTTCTCCCTCTTCGTCATTCTCTCCTCTCCCTCTACCCATCATTCTTTCACTCCTTTCCACCCATCTCGCCCTCCATCCTGCTGCCTCATGCGTAGTAGACTTGGTAGTAATACAGTAGTAGACGTAGCAGTAAATAGTAGTAGCAGTAGTAGTAGTAGTAGTAGTAGTAAACCTTGTAGTACCGTAGCAAACACAGCAAACGTACCCAGAGAAGAAGTTGAGGCGTTGAACCCATTAAAATGTACGTGGACCAGCTGCTGTTGAGAGGGTATAAACTTTTCCTGTGTGTGTTGACGCGATCTTATGTAATTCTGGGTAAGTTAGAAGGGCCTTAGGAGGCTTATCGCTTCTAGTACTACATCTTACACTTTGTTGATGGCGTCTTAAGTTATGTTGTGTTTGAGGTGTATGAGAGAGAGAGGGAGAGGGAGAGAGGGAGGTGTGGGAGAAATAGAAAAAGGCTAAGAAAAAAAAGAAAGTCGGGAGGGAAGGATTCTTTTCTCTCCTTCCCTTACCTCCCTTGCATCCTCTTAAAATTCTCTCCACTTATTTCCTCTTCTCCTTCTCTTCCCTTCGTTCAAAAAGAGATACAGCAAAGAGAAGAATCACAGTTGAAACACTTGATTTAGCATACGAATTAAAAACAACAACAACAACAACAACAACAACTAGTAAACTCATTCAGATAGAGAAAGATAAAGGCGTAAATAGAAAAAAGTAAATAAATAGCAATAAGTAAATAAATGAAATAAATAAAGCTTTGTAGAAGAAATTAGTGCCATTCCTAATTACTAATGCAGATGAAATTTGATGTTCCATGACACATAACGACCAATCAACATATAATAATAATAATAATAATAATAATAATAATAATAATAATAATAATAATAATAGTAATAGCTTGTCATCCTCGTCGAGTCGTATTAATTTATGTATGTATTTATGTATTAATTTATGTATTGTCCAAAGGGAGCGCTGGACTGACGAGGTTTGAAGCCCAATAATTAACGATGCAAATATTCATAAATTCACGAGATACTAAGAAATATTTATACACGACAAATGAACGAGAGGGAAAAAAAAACAAGAATAAATAAATGTGTAAATTGAAGACTTATTGCGCAAACGGAAACTCCATCAACAAAACTGTCTAATTATATCTTTATTTTTCCTATTTTTTTATTATTATTTTTTATTGTAAGCGAATATTCAAGAGAGAACTGCATAGACTTTTTTATTTATTTATGTTATGACTGTCTTTAAAATGGGAGAAGGAGAAGGAGAGGGAGAAGGAGAGGGAGAGGAAGAGGGAGAGGAAGGGGGAGAGGGAGAGGAAGAGGGAAAGGAAGGAAGGAAGGAAAGAAGGAAGGAAGGAAGGAGGGAAGGAAGGAAGAAAGGAAGAAAGGAAGGAAGGAAGGAGGGAAGAAAGGAAGGAAGGAAGGAAAGAGGGAAAAGGAAGGAAGAGAGAGAGAGAGAGAGAGAGAGAGAGAGAGAGAGAGAGAGAGAGAGAGAGAGAGAGAGAGAGAGATGCACAATACAAGTGATGAAAAACTTATTAAATCCTTGTATGCCTAAAGGTGAGAGAGAGAGAGAGAGAGAGAGAGAGAGAGAGAGAGAGAGAGCACACACACACACACACACACGAGTAGGCGTTTTCATACCAGGAAATAAACTGAAGGAGATACATCCAGAACTCTCTCTCTCTCTCTCTCTCTCTCTCTCTCTGTATACAGTATCTTAATTATTTCTCTAATTTAATATTGAGTGAGGGCGAGGGAAGGGACGTCACGAGAGAGAGAGAGAGAGAGAGAGAGAGAGAGAGAGAGAGAGAGAGAGAGAGAGAGAGAGAGAGAGAGAGAGAGAGAGAGAGAGAGAGAATGTAAAAAAAAAAAAAACTTCAATAGACGGAAAGGGGAAGGGCGATGAAGGTGATTAATGAGGATGGTGGAAACGAAGGTAATAATAATAATAATAATAATAATAATAATAATAATAATAATAATAATAATAATAATAATAATAAAAGGAAGTGACTCACCGACAAGAAATTGAAGACTGGAGAGAAAATTGGAGCGTCAGAGGAAGAAATTAACCAGGAGGAGGAGAGGAGGAGGAGGAGGAGGAGGAGGAGGAGGAGGAGGAGGAGGAGGAAGACGATAAAAAAAGGAGCAGGAGGTGGAAGATGACAGAAAACATATAATTAGTGTAAAAGGAGGAGGAGGAGGAAAAGGAGAAGAAGAAGAAGAAGAAGAAGAAGACATAATTATGATGAAATTCTGAGTAGTCAAGAAATAGGAGATGCTTGTAGGGAAAGGCGAGGAGGAGGAAGACGAGGAGGAGAATTAAGAAGAGGAAGAAGAAGAAGACAAAGAAGAGGGAAAATTCTCCACTAAAATATATCTCAAAGTTCAGTGTTGATTGGCCCCAGTTTGTGTTGGCACGGTCGGATAATTTTCACAGTAGCGCCTCTTCGTAATACCTGCTTGGTTAATAACATTCATTGTAACTGACTGGATTAAAGACCGCTGACCTTTTAGAACCCTTTTTATATACCTTGTGATATTAAAAAGAGAACACTGTACAGCTTTTTGGAATGTTACGAAGAAAACAATGTGATCTTAGCTATTGATACTTAATTAACACTATCCGCCTGTCTGCTTTCTCTTCACTCCTCTCCCTTCGTTCAATTAACTCTTCATCTTCATCTATTTGTTCTATCCTCTCTATTTCCTCGTACGTTAGGTTAGGTTCGGGAAGGAGGAGGACGAGGAGGAGAATTAAGAAGAGGAAGAAGAAGAAGACAAAGAAGAAAGGGAAAATTCTCCACTAAAATATATCTTTGAAGGTCAATGCCCCAGTTAGTGTTGGCACGGTCGGATAATTTTTGCAGTAACGCCTTTCGTAATACATGCTTGGTTAACACTATGCCGCCTGCCTTCTTTCTCTTCACTCCTCTCCCTTCGTTTAATTAACTCTTCATCTTTTTCATCTATCTGCTCTTTCCTCTCTATTTCCTCGTACGTTAGGTTAGGTTAGGTTAGGTTAGGTTAGGAAAGGTTAGGTAAAGTTAGGTTAGGTTAGGTTAGGTTAGGTTAGGTTAGGTTAGGAAAGGTTAGGTAAGGTTAGGTAAGGTTAGGTAAGGTTAGATTAGGTAAGGTAAGGCTAGGTTAGGTAAGGTTAGGTAAGGTTAGGTTAGGTTAGGTTAGGTTGGCTCCTCCCCACATGTGCCAGATTCCACCTCACCCACTCCACACGTTTCCCCTCACCTGCCCGCTCCCTTCCCGCACCTGTCACTGCATTTCCCACGCATTGCCATACCTTGTCATCGCTCCCTCCTCCTCCTCCTCCTCCTCTTCCCCCTCCTCCTGCCCCTCCTCTTTTTCATCCTGCTTTTCCTCTTCCTTCTTCTCTTCCTCCTCTTCTTCTTCATCCTTCTCATTTTTTCTTGCATATTTTTCTTCATCTTTTTCATTTTCTTTTTTTATTTTTATTTTGCTTTTTATATTTCTTCTTCCTCCTCCTCCTCCTCCTCCTCCTCCTCCTCTTATCTCTCACGCACCTTTGATCATCTCCACTTTATCTCTTCCTACGCTTCGTCTTTGGTTCTCTCTCTCTCTCTCTCTCTCTCTCTCTCTCTCTCTCTCTCGTTTCATTTGTCTTAACACGATTCACTTTATTTATATTCATCTGTGTGTGTGTGTGTGTGTGTGTGTGTGTGTGTGTGTGTGTGTGTGTGTGTGTGTTCACCCTTTCGAGGATTAGCCAGACACGTGCACTTCAAGGGACAGTGTGGGCCTTGTTGTCTACTCCTCCTCCTCCTCCTCCTCCTCCTCCTCCTAAATTTCATCTGTTTTTTTTTCTTCTTCGTTTCCATTTCTGATTTTTCTTCTCCCTCATATTTTCTCCTCCTCCTCCTCCTCCTTCTCCTCCAGTTAATTTTTTTTCTTCTTTTCTTTATTCTCGTGTTTTTTCTTCTTCCTCCTCCTCCATTTCTTCTTTTTCTCCTCCTCCTCCTCCTCCTCCTCCTCCTCTCGACATGCTCCTTTGACTCATTGCCTTCCTAATAATAATAATAATAATAATAATAATAATAATAATAATAATAAAACAATACGTCCAGTTTGACCTTTAGGTGTTCCGCTCGACCCCTCTCACCCCGTTATTCTCTCTCTCTCTCTCTCTCTCTCTCAAATTTACTTTATGAACTTAACCTGTCACCTTTATTGAGAGAGAGAGAGAGAGAGAGAGAGAGAGAGAGAGAGAGAGAGAGAGAGAGAGAGAGAGAGAGAGAGAGAGAGAGAGAGAGAGAGAGAGAGAGAGAGAGAGAGATGCCCAGAAAACAATATAAACAACCAAACCTCGGATCGCACAGAAAATGTAAAAGAAAAATTCCTCCCAAATCAACTTGTGTGTTTTCCAAAGTTGGCTTCCGTAAAAGTTTGCAAAGATTACCAAATGAAATTAAATCTGTGCTGTTTGCGAAGGATGTAATTGAGTTTGACTGTGTGTGTGTGTGTGTGTGTGTGTGTGTGTGTGTGTGTGTGTCAGAGAAATTGATTATATTCTTTCCCTGACGAAAACATGTTTAATGTATACTTTGTGTGTGTTTGTGTGTGTGTGTGTGTGTGTGTGAGATAGATAGATAGATAGATAGATATAGATAGATAGATACATACATACATACATACATACATACATATATACATACCCTACATACAGAGAGAGAGAGAGAGAGAGAGAGAGAGAGAGAGAGAGAGAGAGAGAGAGAGAGAGAGAGAGAGAGAGAGAGAGAGAGAGAGAGAGAATTACATATCGACCTCCGGGAAAGTCGCGTCACAGTGCCATTGACGCGATGCCAAAAACAAGAGGAAGGAGGGAGACGGGAGGGAACAATGCGACTCCTCCTCCTCCTCCTTCCTTTTTTTTTTTTTGAAGACTGATTTATTTTATTATTGGAACGTCTCTTTTTTCTGTCACTTTCTCTCTTCCTCTCATCCTTTTCTTCCTTCTCCTGCTCTTCCTCTTCCTCTCTTTTTCTTCCTCTTTCTCCTCCTTTCCCTCGCTTTCTTTGTCTTTTTCGATCTTTCTCTTCCTCCTCTTCCTTCTCCTCCTCCTCCTCCTTCTCTCCCTCTTTATCTTCTTCCTCCTTTCCCTGAATCTCCTCATAATTATCATTTTTTTCCTGTTTTTTCTTTTTCCGTTTAGCACAGTGATTGAAACCTAGTCTTTCCCTCGTATGCCTTCCTCTACCTCTCTCCTTCATTCCTTTCCCTTCCTCTTCTCTTCTTCCTCCTCCTTCCGTACCCTTCTTCCCTCCCTCTCCTCCTCCTTCACCTCACCTGATGGCCCGTCAAGGTGTATTCCTCACTGAAATTAGCTTGCCGACACCTCCCAATATTTTTCCTTCCCTGACACCCACGCACTTCAGACTCCCCCTAACATCGCACTCTTCATCTCATACCCTGTCCCTTGCACCTCTTCCCTATCCCTCCACCTGTCTCCCGTCACTAACAGCTGTCTCCTTCTGTCACGACCTCTCCGTTACCTTCCCACCCATTCCTGCATTCTTTTCCTACCCATCCATCTCTCTTACCTCCCTTCCTCTTTACATTTTCTCCTCTTCCAGAGAGAGAGAGAGAGAGAGAGAGAGAGAGAGAGAGAGAGAGAGAGAGAGAGCGCGTCAGCCAATCAGCCAGGCAGCCAGCAAGACACAGACAGACAGACAGACACGGAGCGACAGACACACACACACACACACACACACACACACACACACACACACACACACATACAGAGAAACATAGATGGTGAGAGATTAAAGACCTAACAGACGGAGACAGACACAAACAGACAGAGAGAGAGGCAGAGAGCAAGAGATTTAGACCTAAACAGACAGATATAGACAGACAGACAGGCGGAGACAGAGAGATTGGAGGCCCCATTGATAGCAGTGGAATCCAACTATACATGCATATGGATTCAGACGCAACGCCCGGAGCTAATAGGAAGGCATAGAACACTGGAATGGAGGGGCGTTGAGGCGAGGCTATGCGTGGAATGATGCCGAGAGAGGAGGAGGAGGAGGAGGAGGAGGAGGAGAGGAGGTGGAAGAGGAAGAGAGGGAGGGATATGGAAAGGTGAAAGGGACTGTAGATCTGACAAATTATTTTTTTTAGAATTTTCGAGGGAGGAGGAGGAGGAGGAAGAGGAAGGGGAAGAGGAAGCCAACTATTTTTCACTCACTTTCACTGTTCATACTCATTCTTACATTTCACATTCATATTTTCTTTTTCATATTCACTTCTCACACTCTTTTTCCTTCTTATTTTTCTCATTATTTCTCTTATTTATTTGTCTTATCACTATTTCACGCTTTTTATCTGTCTATTGCATGCTAACTTTTTTTTTTATAGGAGCAAGATAGGGTGATTTTTTTCTAAGCTATTGTTCTATCTATCTATTTTATCTATCGCTGGCTTCAAGTCTATCTATCGCATTCTGTTTTCTTCATCGGAGTAAAATAGGGTCACTTTTCTATAGCTTTTGTGCAATCTATGTTTCTTTTACTCTATCTATCGCACTTTCTATCTATATCGCTTCGTATTTATCTATCTATCGCACGGTATATATGTATGTATCGTAAGCTTTAATCTTCAAAGGAGCAACATGTAACGTTTTATTTGTATTGGCATTTGAATCATCGGCTTTACAAGGAAAATAATAAAAAGAATATATTACTAAGTGGAAGAGGAGGAGGAGGAGGAGGAGGAGGAGGAGGAGGAGAGGCTACAAGAAGTGTTAATACGATTCGAATTCCCTTGTGGAGTTTGGAATATTTTGTGATAAAGAAAATGAAGGTGTGTGCATTTGAAGGGCTTACAGAGAGGGCGGGCGGCAGTGGAAAGGAATATCGAAACTTGCAAAAGAGGGGAGAGAGGAAGCGATTTAGAAAGAGTGTGGGTAGCGGAGATGAAAGGGAAAGGGAGAGAGAGAGGGAGGTAAGGTAAGGTAAGGTAAGGTCAGGTGAGGTAGGTACGTTGGAATTAATGAATGGATGAAGGAAGGAAGGAAGAAAGGAAGGAAGGAAGGATTCAAGAAAGAAGGAAAGAATAAAAGAAAAAAGAAAGAAAGGAAGGAAGGAAAGAAGGAAACGATAGAGGAAGGAAGGAAAAATAAACTTAGAAAAAAGAGAAAAAAGACAAAGAAGGGGAAAAAATAATAAATAGATAATAAAAATAATAAATAAAGGTAAGAAGGAATAAAGGATACGAAGAAACCTTGAGAGGGAGAGAGAGAGAGAGAGAGACAGGGACAAGAGGTGAAGCGGGAGGTGGAGGAGGGAGAGGGAAGGGCAGGAGGGCAGGAGGAAGGAGGTGGTGGAGGAGAGCTTCTATAGAGAGGGCAGACCAGCTGGCCGTAGAAGGGGAGGTGAATAGGTCTTTGTAAGTGTTCTCCTCAGCAGCGCCTTACTCCTTCCCTTCCCTTCTCTTCCCTTCCCTTCCCTTCCCTTCTCTTCTCTTCTCTTCTCTTCTCCTCTTCTCTTCCCTGCTCTGCCCTTCCTATCCTTTCCCTTCCCTTCCCTTCACTTCATTTTCCCTTTCCTCCCTTCCCCTCGCTTCCCTTCCCTTCCCTTCCCTCCCCTCCCCTCCCCTCCCCTCCCTTCTCTTCTCTTCCCTGCTCTTCCCTTCCTTTCCCTTCCCTTCCCTTCCCTCCCCTCCCCTCCCTTCTCTTCCCTTCCCTGCTCTTCCCTTATCTTCCCTTCCCTTCCCTTCCCTTCCCATCCCTTCCCTTATCTTCCCTTCTCTTCCCTTCTCTTCCCTTCCCTTCCCTGTCCCTCAGCAGCCCAAACCAAGAGTGTAAATCCCACCAAGTTGATGTAATAATTATATAAAAAAAATTAATATCAAACGAATGGCATTTGTACTGAGAGAGAGAGAGAGAGAGAGAGAGAGAGAGAGAGAGAGAGAGAGAGAGAGAGAGAGAGAGCATATGGAGGGGAAGAGAATGAATCGAATAACCCTAACTGCATAACCTCCCCCCTCCTCTCTCTCTCTCTCTCTCTCTCTAAAAAGGAAGGACACTGATCAAAACCGAATCTTCTTTTTTCTCTTAATTTCTTTCTCATTCTCTTTTCTTTTTGTATTATTTCTATTCGTATTGGTATCTTTTTTTATCTTCCTATCTTTTCATTCTTCATTTATATCATTATTGTTATTATTGGTTTTATCGTATTCCTCCTCCTCCTCCTCCTCCTCCTCCTTCTCTTCCTTATGCTGTTATGCTGTTCCCCTGTTTGCGAGTGAAGGGGGGAAAGGAGAAGAGGAGGAGGAGAAGGTCGACCTTAGGGAAATCAGACCCTTCCGTACGGGGTCTTCAGGTAGTGTGGGCCGCGGTGACACTACGGAAGGTTAATTAAGTTAGATCCAGGTGTCAGGTGTTGTGCTATGGTCCCTTGGTGTTGTTGTTGTTGGTGGTGTTGCTGAAGGTCTTGTACTGTCCATGATTGTTTCTGGTGTTATTTTGCGTTATTTTTTTTGGCATGTTTTTTGGTATTGGTTTTATGCTTGTCTTTCTTTTGTTATTTCCTCCATTATGTTATTTTTTATTGTTCATGTCATCCTTCTCCTTTCCTTCTTTTATTTCTCGCTCTCTTTCCTTTATTTTATTTCTTCCTTTATTATTATGTCATCGTCTGTGTTGTTGTCATTCTATTCCTCCTCCTTCTTTTCTTCCTCCTCCTCCTCCTCCTCATTTTCCTCCTCCTCTTCCTCCTCCTCCTCTTCCTCGTGTTCATCATCATCATCATCATCATCATCATCACCGCACATTGTCCTCCTCCTCCTCCTCCTCCTCCTCCTTGTACTGCACACTGTTATCCCCATGTAAACCCCCCCTCCCCCCCCAACCCCACCCCATACACACGAAGCACCAGAAAAAGACAGAGAGAAAAGAGAAAAAGAGAGAAAGAAATAGAGAAAGAGGAAGAACATAACCAACCTACACATTTTAAAAGCAAGGAGCACGCACTTATTTTTCGATTAAGGGGAACATCAGCGCATAATTTTCCGCTTTCAGTGTTCGTAGTGAGACAGGACTCATTTTATTTTTTGTTTTTTATTTTATTTTATTTAGTGTGTCATAATGGAGCGTGGTAATGACGGGTGGGTGGAGAGAGAGAGAGAGAGAGAGAGGAGAGGAGAGGAGAGGAGAGGAGAGGAGAGGAGAGGAAGGAAGGAAGGAAAGGAAAGGAACGGAAAGGAAAAGAAAAGAAAAGAAAAGAAGAGGAGAGAGAGAGAGAGAGAGAGAGAGAGAGAGAGAGAGAGAGAGAGAGAGAGAGAGAGAGAGAGAGAGAGAGAGAGGGGAGGGGGTGGAGGAGCAAGCATTGGGGCGTGCGCGCGACATGAGGAAACAAGCGAATGAAAAGTGGAGCTGCGGGTGGAGGTGGTGGAGGAGGTGGAGGTGGTGGTGATGGTGGTGGAGGTGGTGGTAGTAGTGTTGATGGTGGTAGTGGTGGTGTTCAATACGTAATGGTGATAGTGGTTGTCTGTGGTGGTAATGGTGGTAGTAGTAGTAGTAGTAGTAGTAGTAGTAGTAGTAGTAGTAGTAGTAGTAGTCCCAGTTGTAGTTATTGTGGTGGTTCTGGAGGTGGTGATGGTTCTGGTAATAATAGTGGTGGTAGTGGTGGTGCTGATGGTGGTGCTGTTGGTGTTGGTTCTGGCAATACTGGTGATGGTGATGGTGGTGGTGGCGGTGGTGGTGGCGGCGGCGTGGCGGAGTGACAGGTCTGGTTTCCCTGTGATATTTACCTTGAGGTGTCGCCGCACGGAAAGAAAAAAAATCCTCTCGTCTGCCGGATGTTGAGGAGCGTCGGCTGGAGGCTGTCGTGGGTGTCGCTGCGTGTCTGTTGGTGCAGCCGCGCAGGTGTTGACGGCGTGCAGGTGCGGGGGGAAGCACGCCGGGTATTAATAGACGACTTGGCAGAGGGACGATAAAAAGAGAGGAAAATGATGGAATGTATGCAGATAATAGAAGGCTTGGCAGAAAGGCGATAAAAAGAGGAGAATTTTGGAATGTATGTAAAGTTGACTATCACCTCTAATAAAAAAAGACTTGGCAGAGATGTGAGAAAAGAAGGAGAATGACTGAATGTATGCAGATAATAGAAAACTTGGCAGAAGGGCAAGAAAAAGAGGGATAATGTTCAAATATATGCTAGGTTTACTATACCCCGTTCACGCTAACCTGGCAAACAAGCCCCGCCCAACCCAACCAGCATCCACCAATAAAATCTAACTTTTCCCGGCATCCACCAATCACATGCAGCCTGAATTGGAGAGAGGGCGTGGCTAACTTGTGAATCAGCCAATGACGTAAGCTTACTAGGAAAAGGGGGAGGAGTTTATTCTTGAAGTTAGAGTGAACGAAGTATAGCACATCACCTACGATAGAAAGACTTGGAAGAGGGGCGATAAAAAGGAGAGGAAATGATGGAATGTATGCAAAGTTTACCTGTACATCACCTCCAGTGGGTAAAGTATATACTAAATGTAGAATAAGATTGATGTTCTAATGTTTTTATTTTATTTAGCGAGAGATAAAGTTGTTAGAATTAGGTAGAGTGACGATTGATTCTGGATTCTAGCATAAACAAAAAAATATGTCGTATAGTTGAACATACTGACTTAAGATACAGTAACCGACTCAGCCATCACCATCAGATCCAGAGTGGTGATAATGGTGCTGGTTATGGGGGCTGTGGTTGTGGCGGTGGTGGTGGTGGTGGTGGCATTGGGACTTTGGAGATGACAGCTGTACAAATGGTATGGGGTGGTGGTGGTGGTGGTGGTGGTGGTTGCGGTGTTGCAGTTGTTGTTGTTGTTGATGGTGGTGTCGCTGTAACATTCTCTGTGGACTTTGGATATGACTACAGTGTTGATGGTATGGGTGTTGTTGTTATTGGTGGTGGTGGTGTTGATTGTAATACCCTTGTGACTTTGGGTATGGCATCTGCGTTAATGGTATGGGTGGTGGTATTGATAGTGGTGGTGGTGGTGTTGGCCTTTCAATAACCTAGTGACTTTGGATGTTGGAGCTGTCTTAATGGTACGGGTGGTGGTTATAGTAGTGTTGTTGTTGTTGTTGTTGTCGGTGGTGGTGATAACGAGGCTGCTGTACGCTCATTGCAGTGCCGGCGGTAATGGTCGCTACAGAGGCACTTGGAGGCACCGCTCTTGTCCACGGGAGGCAATTTGCAGCGGGGACACGGCCATGGACTCCCCTCATTGTGGCTGTTGTTGTTGTTGTTGTTTTTGTTGTGATATCATGACTTTACCTTACATATTTAGTCCTCGTCTTTCCATCTTTACTTCTTACCAAAGACGTTTCAAGATTTCGTACCTCTGAATTTTAGCTCTTCCCTTCCCTTCCCTTCCCTTCCCCTACTTCCCTCGTTGTAGTTATTGTTGTTAATGTTTGTGTTGTTATCTCTGTTATTGCGTGTGTTTCTCCTGCTGTTGATATCGTGACCACCACCACCTCCACCACCACACTTGCCCCCTTTTACGAGGCACCACTCGAGTCTGGGCCGCAGAGTGTCGTTTCACGGAGGCATTAGACGTAAACACGACCACGAACACCCACTGATGGACGGCCGAAGAGGGTGTTGGAGAACGGGGAAAGGGTTGAGGGGGAGGGGGAGGAGGGGACTTAGAGGCTGGACGGCGCCTGGGAATCTCAAGGGAACTGAAGAAGGGATAGGACCATGGATAGGACTATAAGGTCAGTATTGTTAAACGTCCTCTCTTCTCATATCAACAATTTCCCAAGGCCAATAAGGAGATCAGTCGGGTTCTCATGAGTGATATCTTACGTTCATGGTACGGAAGAAGGGTCACACTACCACCAGGGTCATGAAACTACCCCTGGAAATCCCCCCACAAGTCCTACGAAAGCCTTGTCTAATATGTGTGCTTGGACGCAGAAATGTTAATAATACGATCCTTAGTAGAGCTCGTATTCTTGAACCTATTGGCAAGATCCCTTTATTTAGATCTTTCCTATTGGCACCTCAGTCCTCGCCTTATTACGCCTGTTTGAAAAGCCTCTCCTTGAAGGGGTTGAGGTGAAGGAAGGGAGTTGAAGTAGAAGGTAGAAGAGGCAGAACTATAGTAAAAGTAGTAGTAGAGGTAGAGAGACGCAGAATAATAACGAGGGGGCCGATGCATTGGTGGGAGTAAGACTGTGGCTGAACTAGGGTAGGTAAAGGAAGGGTAAGGACCAAAATAAAGAAGTAAAGAGGAGTTAAGAATCTGAAGCACGAAATCTTGGAACGGCTGAAAGTTGAGGTATGGATGGAGACAGACTGGAGGCTAAATTTGTAAGGTAGGGGAAGGGAAGGGAAGGGAAACAAGGGCCAAGATTTTAATGGAAGTCTTGAGGTAAGGATGGGAACAGACTGAATGGGGGCTTAGTTTGTAAGGTCGGGGAAAGGAAAGTTAAGGTAAGGAAGGGAAGGGAAGGGAAGAGCTAAGATTTTGAGGAGCTTAGTCTGGGAATGGTTAAAAGCCTGAGGTAAGGATGGGAGTTGAACTTGTTAGGTAGGGGAAAGGAAGGGAAAGAAAAGGAAAGGAAGGAAAGGAAAGGAAAGGAAAAAGAGAAGAGAAGAGATGGAAAGGGAAGGGAAGGGAAGGAAAAGGAAGGGACCATAAGGGAAGGGAATGGAAGGGAAAGGAAAGGAAAGCAAAGGGAAGGAAAGGGTAAGGAAGGAGAGGGAAAATGAATTAGGGAAGGTAAGGTAAGGTAAGGAAGAGCTAAAAAAATAACATACGAAATCTTGAAATGCTTTGATCTTTGAATGAGGACAGACAAAATGGGAACTAAATTTGTAGGATAAAGAAAAACAGATGGAGCCAAAGCTGGGGAAGAGACAGGACTTAAGGGCTTGAGGGGACGAAGGTAATATGGGTCTGGGTAGGGCAGGGGCTGGGTCTGCTGGGTAGGGCTGGGTGGGTCTCTTGAGCACGTAATGGGCCAAGGAAGTAATGGTTTTGTTGTCTTGCAGGAAGAGTCGGACACTAAGGAGAGAGACAAAGAATCTTCTCCCGCAAAATAGTAGGCGAGCGGATGTTGGTTGACCTCATCTTTTGGGATTCTGAGGTCATTTTTTTCTCTTTGTTTTTCTTATATAGTTTTGAAGTTTTGGTCGTTGGTTATGTTGTGAGTGTGTTGTGGTATAGCATCATCATGTAATCAGTTTTAATAGTTAGTAGTAGCTATATAGTAGTAGTAGTAGTAGTAGTAGGAAGATGAGGACGATGATGAGGACACGAAAGACTGAAAAACAAAACAATGCAGGAAGATAAAGAATGAAATAAGAGAACATAAGAGGTTAAAACTAAAATATGTTATACCTCTTAACTTGCAAGACAGGGAGAGTGATTATAAAGCAGAAAAACAAAAAATAAATGAAGAAGTAACATAACCTAAAACAAACACCAATTAAGGAAATAACACTTTAGAAGACAGAGTAGAGATGATTATAGTGTTCCTTATGATGACGTTGGTGGGGCAGGAAATAGAGGAGTTTGAGCTAAATAACAAGACAGTTTTCATTCCCTCCCTTCATCGTCTCTCTTCCAACGTGACATTCTCCTCCTCCTCAGTGGAATGTTGGAATGTTCAGAGGGTACGAAAAGGAGGGACGAAGGGGAGACAGTGATAAATAGGAGAAATTAGAGTTGAAACGAAAACTTTGATATTAAGAGAGAGAGAAGGGAATATAGGAAAATAAAGAGAAAGACAGAGAAAATAATGTAATAAAAGAGAATAGGGAAGATAAGTGAGGTGAAGTGAGAAGAGAAAAGAAGGGAAGGGAAGGGAAGGGAAGGGAAGGAAAGGAAAGGAAAGGAAAGGAAAGGAAAGGAAAGGAAAGAGAAAAGAAGAGAAGAGAAGAGAAGAGAAGAGAAGAGAGAGAGAGAGAGAGAGAGAGAGAGAGAGAGAGAGAGAGAGAGAGAGAGAGAGAGAGAGAGAGAGAGAGAGAAAACGATAATGAGAGAAAGACAGAAAACGAAAGAAAATGAGAGAGAGGGAGCGAAAGAAAGAGAGAGATTCAAGTAGTGCTTAAAGGGGATAAGGACACCGTTATTCCGCCTCGCTAATAAGGTACTGGAAGGCGATTAAGGCGTGAGGGAGGGGACTTAGGGGATGAAGGCGTTACTGTCTCGATCGTTACCAGAGAAAGGAAGAGAGAGAAGAAATAGAAGAGAAGAAGGAGGAGAGGGAAGGAGAGGGGAGCGAGAAACAGCTGATCGGATAGAAAGGAAAGGAATAAGAAGTAAGGAAATAAAGGGAAATGGATAGTATGTCACGTCCATTTGTAATTGTATGTTGGTAGTGTGATGGAAGAAAAAGAGCAAGAAGAAGAAGAAGAAAGAAGAAGAAGAAGAAAAAGAAGAAGTAGAGGACGAAGACGAAGAAGAAGAAGACGAAGAAGTAGAAGTAGAAGACGAAGAAGAAGAAGAAGAAGAAGAAGTAGAAGAAGAAGAACAACAACAACAACGACAACGACAACAACAATAACAACAACAACAACAACAACAACAACATCAACAACAACAGAATGAAGAAGATGAAAAAGGACGAGGAGGAGGAGGAGGAGGAGGAGAAGACAGGAAAAAGAAAAGGAGAAGAAGAAAACGACGAAGAGGAAAAGAAGAAGTCAGTTGTAATCGTAGAAAACAAAAGAAAAAATGTAAAGAAAATATATATTCAGTCCTTACCTATACTAACTTAACCCTTCTATAATATCACGTTCATCGATCAAACAGCTTTACATAAGGCTTAACGAAGACCACAATACCAACCTTAATAACGTTTCTATAGCGTAATAAGTAAAATCCATAACGTTTAGGATCAAGTCTTTAGAGGGTTGGAATATAATATCAGATACCTTTTAGCTGCATCTGTCTAGCATTTGATTAAGATTCCATAGGGCTGTCATGCGTCACTGGGTCGTTAATAGGTACAGTCAATAGCGTTTAGGATTAAGTCCACAGAGGATTGGAATATAAGATCAGATACCTTTTAACTGCATCAGTATACCATTGGATTAAGATTCTGTCGCCCGGTTGCCAGTCATTAGGTTCTAATTAAGAGCAGTCTGCTTTTAATTGGGGTTAAGTAGATTAGACGGATATTTAGGGTAGATAATTAAGTCTCCAGAGAGTTTAATTAGGTCTCAATGGTGTTAATGAGATGCAGGGACGAAGAGGGAAATAGGAGGAAATATGTGAAGGTGAAATATATGCTAGGAATGAAAATTGGAAATAGTGTTTGCATTAAAAACGAATCAAGAGTGTGGTTTGCAGGAGGAGGAGGAGGAGGAAAAAGATGATGAGGAAGAGGAGGAATAAGAAGGAGGAAATAGCAGAACGAAGTGAAGGAGTTTGAGTAAGAAAAGAAGAAGAAGGAGAAGAAAGGAAATGAGAAAAAAATGAAGGAAAGAGGAAATGTAATAGCTTGATGTGGTGTTTGGGGAGGAGGAGAAGAAGGAGAAGAGAAGAGAAAAGAAGAAAGAAAAGAAGGAAAGAAAAAAAGATAAAGGGAAAACGAAATAATGTGAAGTGTATGCGAACGAGGAAGAGGAGGAAGAGGAAGAAGGCAATATAGAAGAGAGGAAGGAGGAGGAAGAGGAGAAGGAAAAGAGAAGAGAAAAGAAGAAATAAAAGAAGGAAAAAAAAGATAAAGGGGAAACGAAATAATGTGAAGTGTATGCGAACGAGGAAGAGGAGGAAGAGGAAGAAGGCAATATAGAAGAGAGGAAGGAGGAGGAAGAGGAGGAGGAGAAGAGTGCGGGCGGCAGGAAACACCTTTACGCCCACGACATTTGAACCTTCCAAGAAGAGAGATCCTCCTCCTCTTCTTATTCCTCCTCCTCCTCCTCCTCCTCTTCCTCCTCTTTCTGTGCGGGCGTCAGCGTAGAGGAGAATTTTGTTTTTGTGTTTCCTGATGTTGTTTGGTTTGCCTTACCGTGTGTGTGTGTGTGTGTGTGTGTGTGTGTGTGTGTGTGTGTGTGTGTGTGTAGAAATACGTTCATATTCCTGCTGACGTTTCTTATTGTCGAGAGAGAGAGAGAGAGAGAGAGAGAGAGAGAGAGAGAGAGAGAGAGAGAGAGAGAGAGAGAGAGAGAGAGAGAGAGAATCAACTTGCAATGTGTTTGTATTCTGTTATTGTGCGCATTCGAGAGAGAGAGAGAGAGAGAGAGAGAGAGAGAGAGAGAGAGAGAGAGAGAGAGAGAGAGAGAGAGAGAGAGAGACCCTCCAGTAACCCTCCTTGTTGTCTAGTTTCATTATCTTTCGTTCACCGCAAAGAATTCCATAATGATTCACACACACACACACACACACACAAGGCTATTGTCTAAATTAAGCTGAAGTTTAATTCCTAGTGGAGGCTGTGTGTGTGTGTGTGTGTGTGTGTGTGTGTGTGTGTGTGTGTGTGTGTGTGTAATTCGCCACGGCCTTATTACGTGCTGGACTCGTAATCACCAACTAATACCCTTGCCGAGAGAGAGAGAGAGAGAGAGAGAGAGAGAGAGAGAGAGAGAGAGAGAGAGAGAGAGAGAGAGAGAGAGAGAGAAAATCTATTTTCAGCTCAGAGGACAGATCTATGAATATTGCTGCTGCTAGACGCCTCCGTAGTAGCAGTGGGAACAGTTGCATCACGAGACAGAACACACTCGTATTATCAAACGTTTCTGGCACTTGTTACAAACGTTTTTAATTTCGTTTATTTTTTATCTCATCTTTCTTCTCCTTCTTCGTCTTCTTCTTTTCTTACCCAAACTCCTTCACTTCGTTCTGCTATTTCCTCCTTCCTCATCCTCTTCCATCTCCTCCTACTCCTGCAAACCACACTCTGATTCGTCGGGAGTGTTTTCCCCCCATCAGGGCACAGAAACCTTCCAAAACTACCGCTAGGCTCAGTAAACCACCCATGGAACCCCCCACGACAACTTCTGCGAGAGACTTTTGAAATAGATGGACAAAGCCTTCCAAGAATCTGATCACACGGTCCAGATAAACTCACCCACCGTCTACCACAGCGGAGATAGATCGGCCTGAAAGGAAACTAGAGATAAAACTACAAACATTAATGGCGTAGCTGTTTACTCTGTTTACACCCTTCATAGCAGTAGTAGAAACAGCCGCCTCACATGATAGAGAAACACCCACCGTCTACCACAGCGAGGATACAGAGTGGGGGTGAATACATGGGACTCGCAGCGTTACCAAAATATCGCACTCAGCCACTCAGCTTATCGTATTTTCCGGTTTCTGACTCACACCTATCGCAAACAGACAGCAGTAAGCAATGATTTTAACGATAACAACAACTGGAATTTCGTTATCTGCGTGGGTAGATTTTCGGGCCCTGGAACTGATAACTGCGATGTTTTGAGTACGATACCTTGGCAACGTTGCATGGGAGTGTAACTGGGAGAGGAAAGATTTGTGCCAGACTCATTCGATTATAATAGGAGAGAATAAGGAGAATTGAGCAGTGAAGTGAAGTGAAGTGAAGTGAAGCGAAGTGAAGTGAAGTGAAGTGAAGTGAAGTGAAGTGAAGTGAAGTGAGATGTTTATGGTAGCTTCAAAAAGGTCACTGAGACGATTAAGAGAGGATGACCAGGCATTATTTATTTAAGGGTAATTATAGAGAAGGTTAGAAGTTGATAAAAAGAGAGGAGACGCTTGCTCAGTATATTAAAAAAAAGGCGGTGGTCTTTTTTTTTATGTTCCGCGATGTTTAGAAAGGGAAAAAATAACTTCCTTCCTATTCCGAACAATATTACACGAAAAAAAAGTGAGGAAAATAATTGGAAAAGTTTACGAAAATATTATCTTTCTTCCTCCTCCTCCTCCTCCTCCTCCTCCTCTTTCTTGGATTTAGTTGGAATATCATGTTGGCCGAAGCGGAACTTTTTAATTATTTTCCCGAAGTGTTTTTTTGGGGGCGGGTTTTGGCTGTTTTTATCTCATTATTATTGTTATATTTCTCATTCTTTTCCTTCTTTTCCTTTCGTTCTTTCTTCCTTTTCTTATTCTCCTTCTTCTTTTCTTTTTCCCCTCTCGTATCTCCACCCGTACCCTTCTCCAATCTTTCCCTCCTTCCTCTCTTCTCTCTCCTCTTTCCTCCATCTCTTCCCTCCTCCACAGTCTCTCTCTTGCCTTCCTTATCTTCCCTCTCCCCTTTTCTCCATCGTTTCCCTCCTTAACATTCTCTCTCTTTCCTTCCTCATCTCCCCTCTCACCATTCCTCGTCTACTTTCCCCATCTCTCCTTCCTTCTCCCCACTCACTGCTGTCCCAACCCCCCTTCCTTCTATCCCCCTCTCTCCCCACTCCCCTCCCTTCGCTAAACCTCACGAGCAAAGCGCCGTATATTTTCGCCCGTCACTATTGGCTTAGCGCACCCCGCGACGGACAGGTGAATGCTAATGTGTTTACCTGACCACTGATGAATGTACCTGGCGCGGCTATTTGCACCTGTCGCACCTTGTCACTGGGGAAAGGTCACGTTAAGCTGTACAGGTGTGAGGGGGTGGGTAAGGGGAGGGGGTAGGAGGGGTGGTTTGGGGTGGGGAAAAGAAAGATAATTAGTTGATTTGGATGTGTTTTGATGGTGGTGGTGGTGGTGGTAGTGGTGTTGGATAGATAGGTAGATTGATGTTCGTTCACTCTCTCTCTCTCTCCTTCCTTTCCCTTCCCTTCCTTCCCTTCCCTTCCCTTCCATTCCTTTCACTTCCCTTTCCTTCCTTTCCCTTTCCTTCTCTTCCCATCGTCCATTCCCTCCCTTCCTCCCTCCTTCCTTCCCTTCCCTTCCCTTCCCTTCCCTTCCCTTCCCTTCCCTTTCCTTCCTTTCCTTTCCCTTCCCTTCTCTTCCCTTCTCCACATCGTCCAATCCCTCCCTTCCTCCCTCCCTCCTTCCTTCCTTCGTTCCCTTTGCCATTTCTCTAATTTTAACTCTTTACGTCTTTTTTCTTCGTGTGTGTGTGTGTGTGTGTGTGTGTGTGTGTGTGTGTGTGTGTGTGTGTGTGTGTGTGTGAATGAGATAGACAGACAGACAGACAGATCGCTACATACATGATCACAAAATCTAAAGCACTCGCGTCTATGTTAATTAATCCTATTTTTACACTAATCATTAAATTTGCATCTGATTAACATAACAGCGGTGATTCCCTTTGATGTGGTGGGATTATTTATTGACGGTGTGTGTTTTTACGGTAATTAGTGACCTCATTATTCATGTAGTAATTAGTAAGGGTAGCCCACGCCGCCATCAAGTGCAGTTTTAGTAGGTTTTTGAGACGTATAAGAAGTGGCGTCATGTTTGTTTAGTTAGAATTTACTGTGTGTGTGTGTGTGTGTGTGTGTGTGTGTGTGTGTGTGTGTGTGTGTGTGTGTGTGTGTGTGTGTTACCTTCAAATCTCTTCTCCTACGCCATCATATTCTTCTTTCTCTCTCATTTCTTTTATTTATTTATTTTTCTTTCTAATCTTCATTCTTCCATTCTCTACGGTTTCTTTTTTTTTCAACTTTATTTTTCTCCTCCACACTTCCATTCCTCCCTTTTTCTCTCCTCCTCCATTATTGCATTCTCTATATTCTCCTTTCTCACTTTCCCATCATTTCTCCTGTCTCACCCCTTTATCCCCTTCTTCCCTTCTACTTGCCTCTTCTATACTTTTCTCTCCTCCAATCTTCCATTTTCTTGTCTCCTCCTCCACTTTCCCATTTTCTCTTATTTTCCACATCTCTATCGGACTCTTTAATACCGTTTTCTCTGCTTATGTCTTGTATTTCCTTCTCTCTCCTCGACTTTCATATATCTATCTCATTTTTCACCTCTTCTATATAACTCTTCAATACATTTATATACATTTACTATACATTTCCCTCCTTATGTCTTCTGTTTTCCTCTGTCCTCGACTTTTCCATTCCCTCTCTTCATCCCTACTCCTCCCTTCCTCTCTCCTTCCCTTCCTCCCTCCCATATGCCCCCCCACCTTCCCCGTCTCCCAGCACACCTTTCCCTCGCACGTGCCCTTAATTAACGTTGCCTCACCTTTCGTTGCAGGTACGTGACGGCGACGGCCCAGGTGCGCGCCAGGTGTCGAGGAGTTGAGTAAGTAAATTTGGGAGGCAATTCAAGCTTCATTTCGTTAGCCAATCATTGAGACAGGTAGGCAATTGATCAGTTAAGTGAGGGACTCGGTTCGTCAGTCAGGCAGTCAGTCAGTCAGTTGGAAAATGAATTGGTTAGTCAGTCAGTCAGTCAGTTGGTAAGAAAGTCGGTCAGATAGTCAGTCAGTCAGCTTCTCAGTCAGTTAGTCAGTTAATAAGTTCATAAGGATGCTGGTCTGCTAGTTCGTCAGTCATTTAGTCAGTCAGTCAGTCAGTCAATCAGGCATCAGTCAAATATTTAGTAAGTTTAGTCCCTCGGTTCGTCAGTCAGTGAGCCAGTCAGTAAATTAATCAGCCAGTCAGTTAGTCAGTCAGTCAGTCAGTCAGGCATCAGTCAGCCAAGCAGTGAAGAATTTAGCAAGTATAGTCTCTCAGTTTTATTTGTCAAGGAGTCAGTCAGTCAGTCAGTCAGTTAGTCACTCTGTATAAAATAAAATCAATAAAATACCAAAAAGAAAAAGTAAATATTTGAAGGTTTATTGCATTTTATTATCAACGTCGTTTTGATTTTATTGAAACATGAAAATCCTCGTTTGCACGCCCTCCTATTGATTGTGTGTGTGTGTGTGTGTGTGAGAGAGAGAGAGAGAGAGAGAGAGAGAGAGAGAGAGAGAGAGAGAGAGAGAGAGAGAGAGAGAGAGAGAGAGAGAGAGAGAGAGAGAGAGAGAGAGAGAGTGGGAGTGAGAGAAGAAAAAGAAGAAAGAGAAAAGAAAGA
The DNA here is from genome assembly GCF_024679095.1 of Eriocheir sinensis. Lineage (NCBI taxonomy): Eukaryota > Metazoa > Arthropoda > Malacostraca > Decapoda > Varunidae > Eriocheir > Eriocheir sinensis. The sequence goes on from NC_066523.1 coordinate 1,452,228, forward strand.
AAAAAAGGGGGAAAGAAGGAGAGAAAGCAAAAAAAGAAAGAAGGAAAGGAAAGAAGAAATACAGAAAATGAAGAAGGAAAAAGAATGAAAGAAGGAAACAAAGAAAAAGAAGGAAAGGAGAAGGAAAGAAAGAAACGAAAGAAAGAAAGAAAAAGAAAGAAAAAATGAAAGAAGGAAACAAGGAAGAGAAAGTAAAAAAAGAAGGAAGAGAGAGAGAGAGAGAGAGAGAGAGAGAGAGAGAGAGAGAGAGAGAGAGAGAGAGAGAGAGAGAGAGAGAGAGAGAGAGAGAGAGAGCAGTCTTGAGAGAAGTGGAAGTGACGGGAAGGCGCAGCATCTCGCATCTCCCCTTCTTTTTTCCTTTCCTTTCCTCTTTGCCCTGTCATGCGCGCGTCACTCAGTCCTGTCCCGCGTGAAGGTCACCCGACGCGCTGAGAACATTATTTACATCTTCTTTTTAGAGTTTTAGTGAAGAAAAGGAGAATAATTACATAGAAGAAGAAGAGGATTAAGGAGTGAAAAGAAGAGAAAAATATTACATCTTCCTTTAGAGTTTTAGTGAAGAAGAGGAGAATGATTACATAGTCGCCTGCACAAGTTAAGAAGGAAGAAGAAGAGGATTAAGGAATGGAAAGAAGAGAAAAATATTACATCTTCCTTTAGAGTTTTAGTGAAGAAGAGGAGAATGATTACATAACCGCCTTCACAAGTTAAGAAGGAAGAAGAGGATTAAGGAAAAGAAAGAAGAGAGAAATATTACATCTTCCTTTAGAGTTTTATTGAAGAAGAAGAGAATAATTACAGTCACGTATACAAGTTAAGAAGGAAGAAAAGGAGGAAGGAAAAGAAAGAAGAGAAATATATATGTAAAGTTAAAATCGTTGTAATAGTAAAGAGACGAGTAGGTAGAATATATAAAATAATCTTTCAAGTTTAATCTCTAGAGCAATAAATAAATAAAATAAATATATGTATAAATAAAGTCACCCGAAGAGGAACACACATGCTGGTTAAAAATCTTTGTTTATATATATTTTTGTTGTTGTTAGTTGCATCAGTAACTCTCAGTGCATGTTTTGTGTTGGTAATATTTGGCCTCGACTTTTTATTTTTTATTTAATTTTATTTTATTTTAAAGAAGCAACGAACAGTGTGCTTTTTTTCCATTTTTTTTTGTGGCCTTAGATTACTTTAATTTCTACAAAACATCTTACCATTTTGCTTTTTTTTTTTACAGCAAAGGAGACAGTTCAAGGGCAAAAAAAAGAAAACAATAATGAAAATAGAAATAAAAAGCCCGCCAAACATCTTACCCTCTCTTGCATTTTAATTTTGTTACAGCAAAGGAGACAGTTCAAAGGCAAAAAAAAAAAGAAAATAAATAAAAATAAATAAATAAATAAAAAGCCCGCTAAACATCTTACCCTCTCTTGCATTTCAATTTTTTTACAGCAAAGGCGACAGTTCAAGGGCAAAAAGTAGGAAACTAATGAAAAAAAAAAAAAGCCCGCTACTCACTGCTCCTGTATTCTCCTTTTGTAACATCGTCTGAACACACAGCACATTGATAAGCGTGACGGGTCCAGATCAAGCTAGATGCGGCGATATACATTGATGGTGCAAGCCAGTGGACATCCTGCGTGGCCAAGTGATTTCTTCATTCCCTCCCTTCCCTCCTTCCCTCCTTCCCTTCCCTCCTTCCCTTTCCTTCCCTCCTTCCCTTCTTCCCTTCCCTCCTTCCCTTTCCTTCCCTCCCTTCCCTCCTCCCTTCTTCCCTTCCCTCCTTCCCTTTCCTTCCCTCACCACACACCTTCGTTCTTCCTTCCCCTCCCCTCCCATATTCCCTCTCCTCTTCCCCTTTCTTCCCCTCCTCTCCTCTCTTCTCAACCTCCTCTTCTCCTTCCCAACTCTTCTCATCTCTTTCCTCTCCTCTCCTCACCCCTTCTCTTCTTCCTCTCCCTCCCATCCTTCCCTTTGCACCCCTTCCCACCATCTTACCCCTTCCCCTCCTTCCCCTCCCTCCCGTCACTCCGTTTTCACCCCCTTTCCTCTCCTCTTCTTCCTTTTCTTCCCTCGTCTCCTCTTCCTTCCTACCCTCCAATCATTCCCTTCTCAATCTGTTCTCTTCTTTTCCCGCTTCTCCCCTCCCTCACCCCTGCCTATCCTTCCCTCCCCATTATTTAAACAAGGTTATAGCAAGAAGAGAAAGTGGGTTAGTGGAGAAGGTACAGCATGGGGGAAGAGGAAAGCCAATTGGAGTGTACAGTTGTATGGTGGAGGTTCGTTCACTTCCTCCCATCCTTTCATTCTCATTCCCTCTCCTTGTTCATCCTACACTTCTTCACTATCCCTTCCCTCCTTTCCCTCCTTCCCTTTTCATCCCCCCCTTTCCTTCTCTACCTTCCCATCCTTCCCATCCCTCAATTCGTCCCACACACGCATCAGTTCTCAACCCGCAAAAGCACATCACTTCAACACTCCGTTAAGTGGTCGAGTGAGCTATTTTTACCAGCATCTGCATCTCTCCCCTCCCCCCTTTCCCCCCTGACCTCCTCCTCCTCTTCTTCCTCCTCTTCCTTCTCTTGTATAGTTCGATAACATATGATAGCTAAAAATGTGTGTGTGTGTGTGTGTGTGTGTGTGTGTGTGTGTGTGTGTGTGTGTGTGTGTGTGTGTGTGTTATCGTTATTGCTATGGGGGAGGTCGTATTATCCATGAAATCCTAAATAATGGTAGTAGTATTAGTAATAGAAGCGGTGGTGATGGTGGTGTTGGTAGTGGTGGTGGTGCAAGTTATGGTGTTAATGGTATGGGTGGAGGTGATACAGAGAGGAGGTGATGGTGATGATAGTGGTAATGGAATGGAGATGGTGGTGATAGTGGCGGCTGTAGCAAGGGCGGTGGTAGTAGTAGTAGTAGCAGTAGTAGTAGTAGTAGTAGTAGTAGAAGTATTAGAAGGAAGAGTAAATGATGTTGTTCTATTTCCCTTATCAGTAGTAGTAATAGTAGTAGTAGTAGTAGTAGTAATGGTAGTAGTAGTAGTAGTAGTAGTAGTAGTAGTAGTAGTAGTAGTAGTAACACAAGACAAAGCCACACCATAAAACAAGAGCAGAGAATAACGAGAAAGCTTTGTCAATGTTATGCTCTTTTTTTTCCATTCCTCTGGCGCTGAGCTGAACGTGTCCTTCCCTATTTATAGCAGAGACGCAGTAAAGAGAAGGAAGGAAAAAAAGGAAAAAAAAATAGCAAGAATGAGTGGGGAAAAATGTCGGAGAGAGAGAGAGAGAGAGAGAGAGAGAGAGAGAGAGAGAGAGAGAGAGAGAGAGAGAGAGAGAGAGAGAGAGAGAGAGAGGTTTATATAATTAGTCTTGTCCAAGGGTAAACTTTAAAATAATACAAGGAATGACGCTTCTTACGAGGGAGTCAAAGCGCCTTAAGATAGATAGATAGATAGATAGAGAAGGAGAGAGGTGAAGAAGGGAGGAAGGAAGAGAAGGGAGGGAAGAAGGAAGGGAGGGTAGAAGAATGGAAGAGGTAGAAAGGGTGAAGAGAAATGGAAGAGGGAGGAAGAACCGAAGGACGTAGTAAAGGATATTAAAGGAGAAGAGAGAGAGAGAGAGAGAGAGAGAGAGAGAGAGAGAGAGAGAGAGAGAGAGAGAGAGAGAGAGAGACGGGAGGAGACTAGACAAAGAAAGATAAGGAAGGAGAGAGCGAGCAAGAGAATGTTGGAGAAGGGAAAGAATAAAGATAGAAAAAAGTGAAGTATTAATAAAAGGAAGATGAGGGAGAATAAGAAAGGGAAGAAGATCAGAAGAGGAGGGAAAGAAAATATCGAAGAAGCAGTATATATAGATTTGGAACAGGAGAAGAAAGATGAAAGAGAAGAAAGAGAATAAACAGAAGAAAAATTAAGGAAAGAAGTAAAATGAGGAAACGTGACTCGGAACAAAGAACCAGGAGGAGAAAAAGAAGGAGTAAGAGAAAGAAGAAGAGGAGGAGGAGGAGGAGGAGAGAAAAAATGGAGGAGGAGGACAAAGACGTAAAAAAAAATGAGGATGAGAAGAATGACAAGACGAGAAGTAAAAGAAAGTGAATGAGAGAAGTTGAAGAAGAGGAGGAGGAGGAGGAGGATGAAGGACAAGAAGAAGAAGAAGAAGATGATGATGATAATGAACAAGAACAACAACAACAACAACAACAGGTGATAAAATGGTTCTTATATACATTTTTTATTTTTTTTATCTTATCGTGTGCCTTTACATGAAACGGCTTTTTTGGTCTAATTAATCTGTCTCCATATACGAGTCCATCATTTCCATCCCCGTATCGATAGTAACTTGTTTCATTATACAGTATAGCAGTTATTATATACACACTTCAGTTCTGCTTCATCTGTGTCTCTCCCGGATGTTGTGGACGAAAAAAATAATGTCATTAATAGCCATCCAACGCTTCTCGTTTTTAGTTCAGTTCTGTCACCGTGAAACACATTAATAATACTATCTTGCCCGCGTATCAACAGAGGGGGACATATGCAATAGATCATATATTAGTTATCGGAGCTGGAATACGATTTTTTTATTTTTATGCTCAGATTTTGGACATGCATGAATACGTATTAATGAAAGGGTAGAAATTGTGTAAAGAGAAAATGCTTATGTGATAGATTGTTAGATAAATAGATAGATAGATAGAAAGATAGATTGGTAGATAGATAGATAGATAGGTAGATAGTATTAGGGTCGTGATCTTAAGCATTTCATCTGCCAAGGCTTTCATAGTAGTTTTGGGCATTTTCAGGGATAGCTTTATGACCCTGGTGGTAGTTTGACAGGTAGGTAGTATTAGGGTCGTGATCTTAAGCATTTCATTTCCCAAGGCTTTCATAGTAGTGTTGGGCATTTCCAGTGGTAGCTTCATGACCCTGGTGGTAGTCTGACCCTTCTTCTGTACCATGAACCTTACAAAACACTCATTAGAACCCGACTGATCTCCTTTTCGGCCTTTGGAAGTAGTTGATGTGCAGGGTGAAAACGTGTGACTATCGCCCTTGGAGTTAAATACCCTTGTAATTTGAGGAACATTTTTTAGACAAGCAAAACCAATCATTAACATTCACTTCAAAGACACTCGATAAACATGATAATTAAAGCAAAACCAATCATTAACATACGCTTCAACATACGCTATTCAACCCTCTATAGACTACACAACACATAGACGAAAGAAACAAGCTATAGAAACTCATATCCCGTTCGGTGTTATAATAGTACCAATAGGATCAGAACCCGTAGTAGTAGTAGTGGTGATGACGGTGGTGGTGGTGGTGGTGGTGGTCGTGTAATTGGTGCTTAATCCTATAATTGCCGCATTAATGGAACGGTATTGTGGGGTCTTCATGGGGCTAATATCGTTTAAATATACCTAATAATTGTGTGGTAGGTCTGTATTAGTGGTGGTGATTGTGGTGGTTTTGGAAGTAGGAAATTTAGTTGTAATAGGGGTGGTTATGGTGGTTGGTGATGATGGGGGTGATTGAAGATGAGGAGGAGGAGGAGGAGGAGGAAAATGAAGACTAAGACGAAGACAAAGAGAAAGGAAAGGAGAAAAAGAAGAATAAGAAGAGGAGGAGAAGAAGAAAGGATTTGGGAGAAAAGAAAAAAAAAGGAGAAGGAAGAAGGGGAGGAGGAGGAGGAAGAGACGAGAGAAAGCGAAGAAGAGGAAGAAGAAGGAGATATTGTTGTAATAATGGTGGTCATGGTTAGAGGAGGAGGAGGAGGAGGAGGAGGAGGAGGAGGAGGAGGAGCCAGCTATGACCTCTTTACCGTGCTCATCACCACGCGCGCGCTCTCGGAAAATCACTTAATTGGCAATCAGGAGGAGGAGAAGAAGAAGAAGAAGAAGAAGAAGAAGAAGAAGAAGAAGAAGAAGAAGAAGATAATATGGAAAACACCCACACCACCACACACATTCTTGCTGTCACTCTTCCTCTTCTTCTTCTTCTTCTTCTTCTTCTGTTGGTGTACCCTTTGGCAGCCTGACCGTGTGACTGACAAGCATAATCTTCCCTCATACAACCCCTGGAAGAGACGCGCCTTCCTCCCTCACGGCATAGTAAACATATTTATCAAGGTGCAGTTACTTTCAAAACCCCCACCGTTCTCTTCGTTAATTTCCTCCCCAGCATTCTAATCTGCTCTGTGGCCTTGGAAAATGGTCGTATTGGGAGCTTGGTGCGATTAGGAATATAGATCTGACTCGAGGCCTGTTACGAGCTTAGTCCGTGAACGCGAACTCCGGGTATTTGGGAAGAGAAGTAAAGGGAGTTGAAGGTTTTGAGTTAGTAATTACATCTGGATATACCTGTTTATTAAGCCGTGAGGGATTAAATATGTCTCCAATAGCGGTAATCTGAAGAGTAATTATAGGTTTTGTCAGTCAGAGTTAATTACCATCATTATCATTATCAGTAGCAACAACATCAGGAGAAGAAATAGCCGAGGTCATGTGTGTGTGTGTGTGTGTGTGTGTGTGTGTGTGTGTGGGAAAGGTCATCATGAGAAGAAGAAAAATAAAAGTGAAAATGAAGAGAAGGAAAGTGTGAAAAAAACGATGAAGCAGGAAACAAGATAATGAAGAAAGGATTAAAAGGTGAGAGGAGAAGATTAGAAGGAATAATTGTGGGAAAAGGAGGAGGAGGAGGAGGAGGAGGAGAAGAAGAATATTAACAAGAACAAGAAGAACAAAAAAAATAGAAGGAGAAGGAAAAGGAGAAGAAGAAGAAAGAAGGAAAAGGAAAAGGAGAAAGCAAAAAAGGAAGAGAAAAGGAAAAAAAAAGAAAATTAAAAAAAATGAAAAAGAGAAAAACTGATGGATGAGGAAAGACGAGAGGATAGAGGAAGAAGATGAAGAAGAGAGGAGAAGATTAGGAGGAGGAGGAGGAGGATTATAGCAACGGCAAGGTAACCAGAGGGAATCGAATCAAAGAGGCAGGTAGAGAGAGGTGGAGGAGGTGGTGGTGGTTGGTGGTGGTGGGGGTGGTGGTGGTGATGACTTCTGATTACCACTAATGACGTAATCTTACAAGTCATGTGGTCTAACTATTTCCTTCTCCGGTTTTTTTTTTGCGTGTATTTTCCTCCTCCTCCTCTTCTTCTTCTTGTTGCCCCTTATTTGTTTATGCTTCTTTTCCTCGTTTTCTTTTTTTCATTTATTTACTTTTTCCTCCTCCTCCTCCTCCTCCTCTTCCTCCTCTTTCTCCTTCTCCTCCTCCTCCTTTTATTGTTTTTTTATTTGTTTATGTTGTTCCTCGTTTCCCTCTTTTTTCCTCCTCCTCCTCCTCTCTCCTCCTCCTCCTCCTCCTCCTCCTCCTCCTCCTTCTCCTCCCCTCATGGCCTTCACCTGTCTCACCTGACCTTTTGACGCTTAAGCTTGACGTCATTATGCTGTCTGTGTGTGTGTGTGTTCGTGTGTGTGTGTGTGTGTGTGTGTGTGTGTGTGTGTGTGTGTGTGTGTATGAGCGTTTTTGTATTTGTGTGTGTGTGAGAGAGAGAGAGAGAGAGAGAGAGAGAGAGAGAGAGAGAGAGAGAGGAAACGTGCAGCTTAAGTGTTATTCTACGTAAATGTCAAACTGTGAAACCTTTGATAAATAAGAAAACAAACAAAAAAATAAATAACGATGCCTGGGAGAAAATATATATATATATATATATATATATATATATATATATATATATATATATATATATATATATATATATATATATATATATATATAATTACACGAGAGAGAGAAGAAAACTAATGCGCAGAAACATAACACAACACACACAAAAAATGTTAAGAATAAAAATATTTGAGTTGATTGCATTGAAAAGTGAAGAAAGAGAAAAATAAAAGAGGAAACGAGAATTTGAAACGTGGGAGAATGAGGAAAGAGGATAAAAGGGAATAGGAAGAACAGAAGGAAGGAAGGAAGGAATGGTAGGAAGGAGATTATGAAGGATTAGTTAAGAGAAAGATACTTGAGGAATGAAAGGGGAGGAGAATAATTGGATGATGATGAGAGAGAGAGAGAGAGAGAGAGAGAGAGAGAGAGAGAGAGAGAGAGAGAGAGAGAGAGAGAGAGAGAGAGAGAGAGAGAGAGAGAGAGAGAGAGAGAGAGAGAGAGAGAGAGAGAGAGAGAGGTCTTAGTGAGGAGGACGTAGGAATGATTAGGATTAAGAGAAGAGAACATAAGATTAGGAAAAGAAGAGAAGGGAGAATAGATCGAACGAGGGAGTGTTTATTAATTTATGTGATGTTGTAGTAGTATAATAGATACCATGTACTATAATAGATAAAATAATAGACGATTAAGAAGACCTTTAAGACTACTACTACTACTACTACTACTACTACTACCACCACCACCACCACTACTAACACCAATACAACTTCCAATACCAAACAATAACATAGGAACTTACAATAGCAATCATAAATACTTCTAGAAATAATAATAATAACGACACTGATAATAATAATAATAATAATAATAATAATAATAATAATAATAATAATAATAATAATAATAATAATAATAAGCAACAGAGGAAGAGTAACATTAACACACCCCATCTCACAAGGCACGGAAGATCGCGGTCACGCCGGGCCCTGAGTCGCCCCCCGCGGGGTGCCAGTTAGCGGGGCGGAGTGCCAGGTTAGGTATTTTTAGGGGACCCGCGCGAGCTATTTCGGGCAGGTAAATGTTTGACTCAGATAGGGAAGGGGGAGGGGTGGGGGCTGGTGGAGTGGGGAGGGAGGGACCGAGCTCTTATCTGACACATGGGGAAAGAGGGGTGGGAGTCAGGGGAAGGGAAGGGGTTGGTTATAGGGGAGGGATGGGAGAAGACGGGAAATGGGAGCGGAATTCAAGGGGAGAGATGGAGAATAGGAACTGTTTATAGGGAAGGGATGGGGGAAGGGGGTGCTTGCTATAGGAGAGGTATGGGGGAAGGGAGGGGAACTGGATGTAGGGGAGAGGATGGGGGGAGAGGGAGCGGAATTCAAGGAAGGAAATGGGGGAAGGGGGGATAGTGAGACATGGGTATATTTAAATGGATGAAAAAAAAAGGTATAAACGGAGGTAGAAATAGGTATGACGTAATGGTATGAGAGAACCAGAAGGAATGTGAGGGATGGGGAGAGGAGGATTAGATAGAAGGGAAATGAAGGGGAGAGAAGTTAGAGAATAGTAGAGAATGGATTGAAGGGGTAGAAGGGAAGGAATTGACCTCCCTTTTGGCCACTCCCCTCAATCTCTCTCTCTCGCATGTTGACAGTCTTAATATTGTGTTAATATTGTGTTTTCCGGCCGACACACACACACACACACACACACACACACACACACACACACACACACACACACACACACACACACACACACACACACACACGATGACGATGATGATGAAGGAGTAAAAAAAAGAATAGCAATGTGATTATGTCCCGAGCTGTTTTGTGGCTTCCTTTTCTCCTCTCAATTATCAACCCTCTGTCATCTTCTACGTCTTCCTCTTCTTCATCATCATCTTTCTTTTCCTTTCCTCTTTTTCCCTCTTCACCTCCTCGTCTATCCTTCCTTTGTCTTATTCATATTCATAATTTTTTATCTCATCTTCTCCTCCTCGTCTGCAGCCTCCCTTTCCTCTCCTTCTTTATCCATCTTTAGCTAACATCATCTCCTTTCTCCCTCCTTATCTCCACTTGCAGCCTCCCTTTTCCTCCTTCCTTCTTTCTCCATCTTTATCTCCATTTTCCCTTGCATCCCTTCCATCTTCCTTCTTTCTAAATCTTTATCTTCTACTATTTCCTCTCCCTCCTTTCTCCTTCCTCATCTCCTTTCTTCCTCGTCACCATTTTCATCTTCCATAAGCTCCTCTCCACTTCCTCATCTCCACTGATAATACATAATCTCCCATTCCTCCCTTCTCCTCTTCTCATCTCTTCCCCCCATCCTCTTTCCTCTCATCTTCACATGTAACCCTCCTTCCTCCAGCTTCATCTCCCATCATCTCTCCCTCCCTCCCTATCCCCAGCCTCCCTCTCTCTCTCTCCCTCTCAGTAATATGAAATCTTTCCCTTCTCAGACTACTTTTTTTTCCTCCCTTCCTCCACGTCGAGTCTAATTGTTTGAGAGAGAGAGAGAGAGAGAGAGAGAGAGAGAGAGAGAGAGAGAGAGAGAGAGAGAGAGAGAGAGAGAGAGAGAGAGAGAGAGAGAGAGAGAGAGAGAGAGAGAGAGAGAGAGAGAGAGAGAGAGAGAGTACTGCGCGTTGTTTTCTTTCTTTATGTCATGGTTCCATCTCTCTCTCTCTCTCTCTCTCTCTCTCTCTCTCTCTTTGTTCTTCGTCTAATGCTCCGAAAAGAGGTTTATTAATGTTGGTTTATCCTCTTCCTTCTTCCTCCTCTTCCTCTTCTTCTTCCTCTTCCTCTTCCTCTTCCTCTTCCTCTTCCTCCGTTGAAATGGCGTATCTTCCCTTCACTTTCTCTTTCTTGTCTCGCATTCCTCTTCTTCCTCTTCCTCTTTTAAATTAAGTGTCCTCTTGAGAGTCGTATTCTTCCGCTTCCTCTTCCTCTTCCTCCGCCTCCTCTTCCTCCTCCTTCTCCTGTTGAATGTTGTTGCTTTCCTTCTTTGTTTTTCCTCTTCCTCTTCTTCGAGTGTTGTTGTTTTCCGCTCGTTCGTGTTCCCTTCCTCGTATATCCAAATGCTTTCTTCCCTTTCTCCTTTTCTTCCTCTTTTTTTTTTCTCCTTTTCTTCCTCTTCTTTCTATTTTTGCTCCTCTTTAGCATTATCCTTTTGACCCATCCTGTAGTGGCGTAGTAGTGGTAGTAGTAGTAGTAGTAGTAGTAGTAGTAGTAGTAGTAGTAGTAGTAATGTGCGCATATGCGCGTGCTTGAGAGAGAGAGAGAGAGAGAGAGAGAGAGAGAGAGAGAGAGAGAGAGAGAGAGAGAGAGAGAGAGAGAGAGAGAGAGAGAGAGAGCAGCGCTGTGACCTAACAAGATTCAAGTTTCAAATTTGGGGAAAGCGATCCCTATATAAAATGCGTTTCCCTCCTCCTCCTCTTCCTTCCTCCCTCCTCCTCCTCCTCCTCCTCCTCCTCCTCCTCCTCCTCATCATCATCATCATCATCATCATCTTTCTCCTCCTCCTCCTCCTCCTCCTCCTACACCCAATAAGGCTTCATTTACATTGCCATCACGACATAGCGCGAGAGAGAGAGAGAGAGAGAGAGAGAGAGAGAGAGAGAGAGAGAGAGAGAGAGAGAGAGAGAGAGAGAGAGAGAGAGAGAGAGAGAGAGAGAGAGAGAGAGAGAGAGAGAGAGAGAGAGAGAGAGAGAGAGAGAGAGAGAGTGCTAGCGGCTGCAAGGGAAGCTAACGAATACAAAGTCATATTATATTCCCAGGTTCCTACACACACACACACACACACACACACACACACACCACAGTAGAGAGAGAGAGAGAGAGAGAGAGAGAGAGAGAGAGAGAGAGAGAGAGAGAGAGAGAGAGAGAGAGAGAGAGAGAGAGAGAGAGAGAGAGAGAGAGAGAGAGAGAGAGAGAGAGAGAATGCTTCTTCATTATGTGTAGCGGCGTGAAATAAAAATTATTGAGGCGAGTCGAAAATTCAGCTTGATTGTGGCGGCGTGGGCAGTGTGTTCGTTTTGGGTTTTGTATTCACGGCGCCTCGGGACTGATGGTGGTGGTGATAGTGATGGTGGTAGTCGTTTTGGTTGTGGTGGTGGTGCTGCTTGCGGTGGTGTTGATGTAGGACCTTCGTGGTGACTGTTGTTGGTGGCTGTGGTATACATGAGCGCGGTAGGCCTTCGTGTCCCCCAAGTTCACATATTTGACAAAGCTTTCGTAGGAGCTGTGGGCATTTCCAGTAGTAGTTTTATGACCCTGGTGGTAGTGTGACCCCTTCCTCTGTACCGTGAACCTAAAATAAACTTACTATATCCCGATTGATCCCCTCTTTGACCTTTAGAAATTGCAGATGTGAGTAGAGAAAGTTTCTTAAAATACCAGACTTTGTCCTGGCCGGCTCACACTATTCATCGGCGCAATTGAGTTATGTTACCTGTCCAAATTTCTCTCGCCCGTGAACTAGAATTTGTCTCTTTATGATGTTTTATTTGTTCAGATAGCAACATAAATGGATATGAGACCGAATAAACAAAGATAAAGAAAAAAATAACCTAAGAAGTAAAGAAGATAATTGTTAGAGTAATATATTAATTGATAAGCGAATTAGATAAGCCGCCCGTGATATATAAATGAAGATAATAATTGTTAGAGTAATATATTAATTGATAAGCGAAATAGATAAGCCGCCCGTGATATATAAATGAAGATAATAATTGTTAGAGTAATATATTAATTGATAAGCGAAATAGATAAGCCGCCCGTGATATATAAATGAAGATAATAATTGTTAGAGTAATATATTAATTGATAAGCGAAATAGATAAGCCGCCCGTGATAGATAAATAAAGATAATAATTGTTAGAGTAAAATATTAATTGATAAGCTAAATTGATAAGCCGTCCGTGATAGATAAATAAAGATAATAATTGTTAGAGTAAAATATTAATTGATAAGCGAAATAGATAAGCCTCCCGTGATATATAAATGAAGATAATAATTGTTAGAGTAAAATATTAATTGATAAGCGAAATAGATAAGCCGTCCGTGATAGATAAATAAAGATAATAATTGTTAGAGTAATATATTAATTGATAAGCTAAATTGATAAGCCGTCCGCGCTATATAAGTACATGTATAACTATTATCTATCTAAATTGACTAATAAACTACAAAGTAAACCATCAGTATAAAAATAGCTTGCCAAATGAATGAATGAATGAATGAATGAAATTAAGGACAGTGAGTAGCGGGCTTTTTTTTATATTTTTCTTCACGCCATTGAACTGTCTCCTTAGCTGTAAAAAATAAAAATAAGTAACAGATTTATAAATGAATAACATGAATAAATATATGAAGAATCTGTGCCGTCTTTTAATAAGCTTACAGAGTGAATGTTAAGACCAATGAACTGTGTGTATATAAACATTTCCTTAATAAGTCTTTCCTGAGCTCTGGAAACTCACTCAGCAAGTCAATCACGGCGCTAATTTCCTTCCGTCTCCCAGCACGCCCACGCAACAGAAGCCCAACAAAACACGAGGGAATGAAGACCTTTATTGCGTTAGCGGCTGGGAATACGAACACGAATACATTTTACACACGTCGAGCAGGCTTTAGTTAGTATGTTAATGCCGCGACAGATGAAAATGTGTGTGTGTGTGTGTGTGTGTGAGAGAGAGAGAGAGAGAGAGAGAGAGAGAGAGAGAGAGAGAGAGAGAGAGAGAGAGAGAGAGAGAGAGAGAGAGAGAGAGAGAGAGAGAGAGAGAGAGAGTTAACCGTAGATAGATAGATAGATAAAGAAATAGATAAGTAGTGAATGAGTAAGGTAAAGACAGACAGATAGACAGTGAAAGTGAGTGTGTGCGTGCGTGTGTATGTGTGACAGGTATTCAGGTAAAGCTCAGGTGCGCACTCCCAGGTAACCCTCCCATTTGTACCTTGTTTCACCTCATGCCGTGTTACCTTCAGTGTGGGAGGGGAAGAGGAGAAGAGAGGGACAGGAGCGGTCTGGAAGGGGATGGTAGGAGGGATAGTGATGGACAGGCGGGCTCTATATTAACTCATATTAGTGGCTACATACATAGAGGGGCGGGAGGGAAGGCTGGACGAGGGGACAAGAGGGGTGTGAAAGGGTTGACTTGTGTTTTATAGGTTGTAACGAGAGGGGAACTGAGGGGTGCGAGGGAGCATGAAAGGAGGGGAGAGAGAAGGGGTAACTAGTTAATTCTAAATTGGGTCGCATCAGTCCATATTAACGAGGGTTTAAAGAGGTAGATTGAGGGCGAGTTCATAGGAAAGGAAGTTGGAAGCCCTGGTGATGTTAAGCACAGGAACGACAAAGCATCCATCCAGCAAGTTAAAGGGTCGCTGCCGGGTGCTGAGAGAGGAAGTTGGAAGCCCTGATGATGTTAAGCACAGGAACGACTAAGCATCCATCCAGCCAGTTAACGGGTCGCTGCCGGGTGCTGAGAGAGGCTTGTTGGACCCGTATTCTCAAACATATCGCGGCTTCAACACTTACTACATTTGACAAGGCTTTCGTCGGGGTTGTGGGCGTTTCCATGGGCAGTTATATGAGCCTGGTGATAGTTTGACAAGGCCTCTGCTCCATGAACGTGAAGAAAGACTCATGAGAACTAGACTAATATCCTTTGAAAGCTTTGGAAATAGTCGCTTTTTCTATTTTCTGTTTTTCTCTTTTTCTCTGTCTATTTTTCTGTTTTTTTCTCCTTTCCTTTTCTTTCCCTTTCCTTTCCTTTTCTTTCTTTTCGTCTTCTCTCCTCTCCTCTCCTCTCCTCTCCTATCCTCTCCTCTCCTCTTTCTTCCCTCCCCTTCCCTTTCATTCCCTCCTCTCCTCTCCTCTCCTCTCCTCTCCGAAAGCGTCTGAGTATAAGTGCCCTGACTTCTTCATGCCAGTCGTGCGTCAAACAAGTGAAAAAATAGACAGAATAACAACAGTAGCAACTATCCATACCTCTCCATCTCCTTCTCCCCCATCCCCTCGTCCCCCTAATCCCCCAACTCTCCTCCACCTCCCGCCACGTCATCGGCTACTTCACTTCATCATTACTGCCGCCACCGCCTCTTCCTTCACCCCGGCAACGCCACCGCAGCGAGAGGTTGGTAGGAGACGGGAAGAAGAGCGTTGGTTGGGTATAACTTTAAAAGGGAGATTCAGGGTTTCTTGGCGTTTCCTGTGACTGAAATGCTTTTAATTAAGACATTCTACCGTGCCTCATTCCTATGCCATCAAAATTCCTTATGCAAGAGTTAGCCATTATCATCATTCTTTCATCCCTTTCGCTGGTAAATTCTGGAACAGCCTTTCTTTGTATTTTTAGGTTGATTTTTAGCGTTTCTTGTGACTTAGACGTTTGCAAGAGGGGAGTATCAAGACTTTCTACGGAACACATTCACTACTCTTGCTCATCCCTGTGCTGTCCAAATCCCTTCTGCAAGAGTTAACGAGGACCTCCATTCTTTCATCCCTTTCGCCTTTCGATTATTTTCCGTCTTCTTGTTGGAAGCAGTGTGTTGGCTTGCTTTTTTTTGTCATTTGTTGATCTTGTTCCGATTCCTCTGTTGTTAAAAAGGAGTTAGGAAAGAGAAAAAAATAAATAAATAGATAAACAGATAAATGGAATGACACGTGTATCCTCAGACTGAATGAATGATACAGAAATAGAAATAAATAAATCAGCAACAAATAGAAAATGATGCATAAAGAATTAGAGAATGACTATATGATACAGAACTGAAAAATAGATCAACAACAAATAGAAAAAAGAGATACATAGAGAATAAGGGACTGAAAATATGATACGGAACCAAAAAGTAAACAACAACAGCACATAGTAAAATATATATGAAGAATAGGAGAATGAAAATATGATACAGAACTAAAAGGAAGAACCAACAAACAACAAATAGAAAAATACATAGAAAGAATAAGAGAGTAAAAATGTAAATTCTCTCGAGTCACAATCAGGAGCACAATTCGTTGTTGTTGTTGTTGTTGTTGTTGTTGTTGTTGTTGTTGTTGTTGTTGTTGTTGTTGTTGTTGTTGCCTATCTGTACCTGATATTTACTACTCGATATATAAAGTCATGTCAGGGTCAGTTACTATTTTTTTTTATTATTGTTGTTTTTTAGTGCAGCCGTTTTCATTTTGTTCCTGTTGTTGTTATTGTTGCTATTGTCATTATTATTGTTATTTTTCTTGTTCTTTTTTTTTCTTCTTCGTCTTCTTATCGTCGTTATTATGATTTTTCTTATTGTTTTGCCCGGTTATTTTTTCCTCTGTATTTTTTTTTTCCCGCATGATAGATACAGAAACTCATATCAGCATGTTACATTTTTTTTAGTATTAGTTTTATTGCATCTGTTTCCTCTTTGTTATTGTCATTGCTGCTGTTATTGCCGTAGTTATCGCTCCTCTTGTTATTGTTATTCCGGTTCTTGTTTTCCAGCGCAAGGCAGAGGCAAAGGTCGAGGGGAACAAAACCAGCATAGTGTTGTTACTCCGTAGACCTCTTTAACATTTCCAGGGACGGCCACCGGAACAAAACTCCTAAATCCCGCCAAAAACTGGGAAGAGAAAAGAAATAATTATCGTCGGCGAGCAGCGAACAGCGAGCGATGACAGATTCTGGTGTTGGATTTTGGTTCTGTGTGTGTGTGTGTGTGTGTGTGTGTGTGTGTGTGTGTGTGTGAGGATTAGTTATTTCTTTTGAGAGAGAGACACAGACAGAATAAAATAAAGTCAATAGCGAGAGGGGATTAAAGAGGAAGGAGAGGAAAATGTAGGAAAATAGAGAAACTAAGAGAGGAGATAATAAGAGAAGGAATGAGAGAAAGAGGAAAGAAAAGATTATACTAGTGAAAAAAATAATTGTAACTATTTAAGAGCGAGAGGACATTAGAGAAGAGGAGAGGAGAGAAGAATAGAGAAGGGATGAGGAGAGAGGAGAGGAAATAAGAGAAGGGAGAAAAAATAATGGGACACATGAGGAAGAAGCAGGAAGTGAGGAAAGGATATAAATGATGAACATGTGGATGATAATAGGGGAATAAAAGGAGTGACTCAAAGAAAAATGAAAGGAATTGGAGGATAAAGAAACGAGATATGCAGGAAAAAAAGATGGAAGATGAAGATGATAGTGAGCTTGTGGACGATATTAAAGAAGCTGTAGAGTAATATAATTAGTGACCCAAAAGAAAAGAAAGGAAAGCGAGGGATAAAGAAACGAGTCGTGCAGGAAATAAAGAGGGAAGATGAAGTTGATGGTGACTTAGACGACAAAAAAAAAAAAAAAAGAGAGAGAGAGAGAGAGAGAGAGAGAGAGAGAGAGAGAGAGAGAGAGAGAGAGAGAGAGAGAGAGAGAGAGAGAGAGAGAGAGAGAGAGAGAGAGAGAGAGAGAGAGAGAAAACCCGGAAAGGAAAAGCGTGAAAGGAAGTTTGGCAAAAGAAAAAAAAAGTACATTGTTGATATGAAAGAAAAAAAATAATTAAAAGGAAAAAAACAACAACAACGAAAAGGATAGAAATAATGACGGAAAAGGACGAATTTATGTATGTGTATTTTATTTTATTATTTTGCTCACCCAGGAAGCAATAATTTGGGAGTCTTATTTACACTGTTATGTTGGAGGCTAACGAACGAAACTTAAAGAGGAGGGAACAGTTGATACCTTTGCGCTCCACCATAAAACAACAACAACAACAACAACAACAACTTCAAAAAATGTTCCTTAATTACCGCGAAAGAAAAAAAAAAAATGTTGGAAGCTCTCTCGTCTTGATTGTTCCATTAAAGTTTTTTGCATGAGCGCGTACACTTCAGAGCTTTTTTTTTTCTTATTATTTTCTTTCTTCTTTTCTTTTTCGTTTATTTATTTTCTTGCTTCAGTGCACGAATTTCCAGTAAGAGTGAATAATGTTAAGTATTGGTCATGTTGTGGGTGCTGTATTTATTTTTTCCATTGTAATTTTTTTTTTCACGAGCGAGGATAGTTTAGTTTAGGGCTTGTTCTTTTTTTTTCTATTTATTTATTTTCTGCTTCAGTACACGAATTTCCAGTAAGAATGTATAATGTTAAGTGCTCTTCATTTTGTGGCCACCTTATTATTTTCTTCTCTTTTTTTATTTTTTTGGTCCAGTGCACGATTTCCCAGCAGTAATGAATGATGCTAAGTCTTCTTCATGTTTTCTTGTCCTTCTATTTCTTCTTCTTCTCTTCTCCTTCTTCTTCCACAGACACACACACACACACACAACGAGAGAGGGAGGGAGGAGTTACTAAGACTACCTACATAGCAGCATCTGTCAAACTTAATCTTCCGCGTCTGTCTCACTCGAAGTCCCAGTTACTCCGAGTCATCAAGGCGCATCGTCCCTCCTTCTTGGGCTTCTTGGTGGCTTACCCTCAAGTCCGGCCCTTAGTGTCGAACTTTGGCCGTCACTCATCATGAACTTCAGAGAGAGAGGAGAAGGAGAGGGCGAGAGGGAGAGGGAGGGAGAGGAGAGAAGTGCAGAGAAAGGAATGGAAGGGAAGGAAAGGAAACGAAAAGAATGGAAAAGAAAGGAAAAGGAAAGAAAAATTAAATGAAAAGAAAGGAAAGGGGAGAAAAAACAAAAATACACAGACAGACAAACAGAGGGACAAGTTACCGAGAGAGAGAGAGAGAGAGAGAGAGAGAGAGAGAGAGAGAGAGAGAGAGAGAGAGAGAGAGAGAGAGAGAGAGAGAGAGAGAGAGAGAGAGAGAGAGAGAGAGAGAGAGAGAGAGAGAGAGAGAGAGAGAGAGAGAGAGAGTTGGTAATTCGTTTAGCGAGGCAGCGGCGGCGCCCAAAGAGGCATTCATTTAACAGTTTAGCGGACGGGAGCCTTTTGTCAACAGAGGCCGGGCATTTGCACCTCGGAATCCCCCGCTCCTCTTTCCTGCCTGGCACATTTGGAGTTTATTGGTTTGCACAGTTATGTATTAGCACAGTGTATATTGGCACAGTGACGTATTAGCACAGCGATATATATTGGCACATGATGCATTGGCACTATATATTGGCAGAATTATATATTATCACAGCATAAAAAAAATATATTGGCACTGTTATTAATTAGTACAGCATATATTGGCACACTTATGTATTAACACTTAAATATTGGCACAGTTGTGTATTGGCACAGTTATGTACATAAAAACATAAGAACGTAAGGAGTCTGCGATTGGCCGGTCGGTCTATACAAGGCAGCTCCTGTACACTCAACCCCACCTTACCTCACCATCCATGGCTTTATCTAACCTCTTCATGTGCGTTCGTATGAGAGAGACAGACAGACAGACAGACAGAGAGAGAGAGAGAGAGAGAGAGAGAGAGAGAGAGAGAGAGAGAGAGAGAGAGAGAGAGAGAGAGAGAGAGAGAGAGAGAGAGAGAGAGAGAGAGAGAGAGAGAGAGAGAGAGAGAGAGAGAGAGAGAGAGAGAGAGAAATTTCGTGCGTTACCAACAAATTCCCTTTCGCTGTTTTCCCCGCGATGTATTTTTCGGCCGCTTAAACAAAGGGAATTCCAGCCGGCGTGGGAGGGGAAACTTTTATCAGCGTTTTTCCTTCCCGTCACTTTTATCCTGAGGAGTCACGATGAATGGAAGGAGGGAGGGACTTAAAATTAGCAGGAGTCTGGGAGCGATGTTTAATTTTAGGTATATGAACGTTTCTTAAGATTGTTTCACCTCAAGCAAAAAATAAACAAATAAATAAATAAAAATAAATAAATAAATAAATAAACAAAATAAAAAAATAGAAATTAATAGATAAAAACTTAAATATATGTAGTTTTTTGCAACATTATAAATACCAGACTTTATATTTCAAGTGTAATATTGGAAATTGTAACTACTTTTCTATTTGTTGTTATATAAGGGAAGGTTAAGCTTGGGCGTACTATATAGCTACGCGTGACCTCGGTGCTCATATCCGTCACATTAGCTGGGTGATGATGATGATGATGAATTTGTATTACTTTTCACGTTTACAGATAAATAGGAAGAGCTCTGTATCATCGTATAAGAAGAAAGAATGGGCATACTATATAGCTACGCGTAACCTCGGTGCTCACCTCCGTCACATTAGCTGGGTGATGAAGATGATGATGACGATGATAAATTTGTATTGTTTTAACGTTTACAGACAAATTTTTTTTTTTACAGCACGAAAGTATCTCAAGGGCAAAAACGTATAATCGGTCTATCTATCTATCTGTCTATCTAACTATCCTTCTATCTACCTACCCATCTATCTATGTCCTCGTATAAGAAGAAAGATAATGCTAAACTAAGATAAGAAAAAAAAATCAAAAGTGAGAAGGAAGTATTAATATCAAAGCAACGTTCTGAAAGTGTGCCACGAATATTCCACTGAGCGACACCCGACACACAGGAAGCGATTCTCACTCACGCACTTATTAAAAAAATGTTGTAATAGCCACACTTGTTATGTTGTTAGGAGACACGTGATCGATGGAGTGTGTGTGTGTGTGTGTGTGTGTGTGTGTGTGTGTGTGTGTGTGTGTGTGTGTGTGTGTAGAATGTCAAGAACACACACACACACACACACGGATGCACGATTTTGTCTCCAGATTCACAAGGCAAAAGAGTAAAAAAAAAAAAAAAAGAAGAAGAATGGCAGCTAGAGTTTACATTCTATTCTCTGCTTCACATATTTTAAGTTTTTATTTTAGCATTTTTTATAATTTTTTTTTTCATATATGAAAGATCCCGTAAAATGTCACTCCAAATAAAGAAAAACATCAGAAAACAAAAATAATGATCTAATTTAATGCTAGCGCTGTCTATACCTCCCTCGCCTCCTCCCTTAATACGTGTCACCCAGCGCACCAGCTCGAGTAAAGGAGAACAGTCATGCGTGTTCAGGAAGAGTGGACTATGCAAGGTGAACGCGATAGAGATGAGAGATACATTGGACGGAAAATGGAAGAAACGAAGAATAAAATAATGATTAAAACTGGGCACGTTAATATGACAACTAATCTCAAGGTACTCTGTTGAATGAGGAAGAAACAAAGGCAAGGAGAGTTAAGTTGACAGAAATACTCTCAAGGTTCTCTGTCTGAATGAGGGAAGGAACAAAGACAAGGAGAGTTAATATGACAGAAATACTCTCAAGGTTCTCTGTCTGAATGAAGAATCAAACAGAGGCAAGAAAACTAAAGCTGAAGTCGTTAATAGGTAGCCAACTGCAGCCGTTAAACTCATAAGCAACACGCGTTAGGATACATTGACGGAAGTATAAGGGAAGAAACGCAGGCCATGAAAGTAAAGTTGAACCCATTAATATAACCAATAGCCATCATTAAAGACATAAGTTACGCACGTTAAGACACACTGAAGAAAAGAGGCAAGAAGGGCAGGCCATGAGGGTAAAGCTGGACCCATTAATATAACTTACAGCCACCATTAAACTCATGCGCGTCACGTGTTAAGGGCAAAGAAAATAATGAAATGCAAACCCTGAAAACAAAAGAGTAACGTATTTTTTTTGTAGCATTCTTTTTAGTTTCTTCTTTCTACCCCTTGAGCGCCTCCTTTTCTGTAAACAAAGAAACTGAACCCATTAATACAACCAATAGCCATCATTAAAGTCCTTGGTCCACGGTCTTATATACCCACCCCGGCAGCCCAACACACACACACACACACACACACACACACACACACACACACAATCACCTTGCGGGCCCAGGTGTTCAGCGGCGCGCGGAGCAACTTGGGCCATTGTGCCGATCGTCCCACTAATGGTTCTTGTGTTCGGTGACGGAGGGCTACACGGGGGAGGGAGGAAGGGGATAGCGAACAGGGGAGACAGAGCAAGGGAACAATAGGAATGGGAATAGGAGGAATAGGATGCAGGAAAGACATGAAGAAAGTGAGGAGAGGGGAGAGTAACTCAAGGAAATATGAAGGAACGTGAGAGGGGATTATGAACAGGGAAAACGGAGCAAGGGAACAGTTGGGAATGGAAGAGGATGAAAGAGGAACAGGTTGCAGAAAAAGACATAAGGAGAGAGGAGAGAGGGAATAGTGACTCAAGGAAATAGGAAGCAACAGGAGAGGGGACCAGGTGAAACAGAGCAAGGGAACTGTTTTGGAATTACTGCGTCGACACCTTTGCGCCGAGACGAAATTTCAGTGGCTTTTAGTGTATATTTCTCGCCTTTTATGCATTGCTGCCAAAACTATATCCCCAGAACACGGTGGAAATGAATTTATATCCCCCTGTTGACTCCCTTGCAAAGCTGTCGGTGAATTATTAATAGCTTACTCGGGCTTAAAATATTTCGCCTTTCAAACATTCCCGTGAAAATATTTATGATCCTAAACCTGCATCCTACAGCCCCTCTCATGCTGGCCTGTTTTTTATAGCTTACGAGTACTTTGTTTACCCCTTGACAGCGGATTTCCTACAAGAAGACATCACCAAGCTACAGGAATGGAACAAAAAGTGGCTGCTACAATTCAGTGAAGAAAAATGTAAAGTCATGCACCTTGGGAGGGGATATCCAGCACACCAATACCACATGGGAAACACTCCACTACCCACCACAGAGGCAGAGAAAGACCTGGGACAATATGTTACCAGGCTACCGGTAAAGTCAAATCCGTGCCAATCGCAGCGGACGGTTAAGATTCATTCCATGCATTGGCAGTGAATTTAGAACATTATTTTCCCCATGTTCTTTTGCAGTGTTCCGAGGCTACGTTTTATACGTTGCCAAGAGAATATGAGAGGCTATAGGAGAGGATCGGAAGCTGTTTATCCATTTGAGCTTCCAAGCACTCGTTTTAAGGGTTTCTGAGCCTAAGAATTAATCCTATTTATCCTCCCAAACCCTCTTCAGTCCCTTTCTGGTCTCATTTCAGCTCTTGCGTAAGTTCTTTAGACGTGCTCCTTGTGATCGCCGTGAAAGGGAAGCATTGTGTGTTTACCTTATTTGTCCGGCATCCTCTTCGTGTTTTTCTTCCTCTGTTTTTGTGGAGGGAAGCTTCTCTGAATGGCTGAAGGTGGAGAGGAGAGGAGAGGAAGGGGAAAAGGTACAGGTGATAGGTGGAGGTGGGTGGTGGTGGTGGTGGGTGGTTGTGGCTGTCTTTGTGATGTCAGGGCGGGGCTTCCGATCTCCTACAAAGAGGAAGAGAGAGAGACAAACAAGGACTTGGAACCACTTTTTATCGTCGATTGCGCGGACGTATTCCCAGAGATCCTTTTGAAGGGAAGCTGCCGCGAGTGGGGAAGAGAGGAGGAGAGAAGAGGAGGAGAAAAGAGAGAAGAGGAAAAGGAAAAGGAGAAGAGAAAAGAGAAGGGGAAAAGTGATGAGTTGGAGGGGTGAAAAGGAAGAAAAAGAAGGAGAAAGATAAATAGGAAGAAGAGGAGGAGGAGGAGAGGAAAAACGATGAATTGGAGGGATGAAGAGAAAGAAAAAGAAGGAGGAAGATAAATAAGAAGAGAAAGAGGAGGAGGAGGAGAGGAAAAGCGATGAATTGGAGGGATAAAATAGAAGAAAAAGGAGGAGGAAGAAAAATAGAAAGAGGAGGAGGAGGAGGAGAGGAAAAGTGAGAGGAGATCGAGAGAGAAAAAAATAAGAGAAAAGAAGAGGAAGAAAAGTGATAATGGTGCTTATAATGATGATGATGATGGTGATGGTGGTGGTGGTGATGATGGTGATGGTGATGGTGGTGATGATAATGGTGATGATGGTATTGAGGAGGATGGTGATGGTGGTGATGATGATGGTATTGAGGATGATGATGATGATGGTGATGATGATGGTTGTGATGGTGCGTGTCTGTCTGTTGTTCTTGGGCATAAAATGAAGAAAAGAATTAGCAGACGAAGGAGAAAAAATGATAAAAGATGAGGAAGAGGAGGAGGAGGAAGAAGAGTAGAAGAAGGAATACTCGTTAGGGCGTAGAGGAAAACAAGATAATGAACCAGCAGAAGAAAATAAGAAAAGGAGGAGGAGGAGGAGGAGGAGGAGGAAAAGAGAGAGAGGAAGAGGAGAAAGAAGAAGGAAAGTGGGAAGAAAGGAAGAGTCGGAGGACTAATCTCTTTACATCGAAAAGGAAAAAAAAATAAGAAGCAGAAGAAAAGAAAGAAAGAAGGAAAGAGATATGAAGGAAGGAGACAAAACAAAGATAGAATAAGAAAGAAGGAAAAGGAAAAAGAATAGGAAAAAGACGAGAGAGAGAGAGAGAGAGAGAGAGAGAGAGAGAGAGAGAGAGAGAGAGAGAGAGAGAGAGAGAGAGAGAGAGAGAGAGAGAGAGAGAGAGAAAAAAGAGAAAAACAGGGCGGCAAAAAAGAAGAAGAAGAAGAAGAAGAAGAAGAAGAAGAAGAAGAAGAAGAAGAAGAAAAGGAAAAATAAAGAGAAGCAGAAACAAAGCTTCAAAGAGGAAGAAGAGGCAGAAACAAGGCAGCAAAGAAGAAGAAGAAGAAACATGGAAACATGGAAACATGGACTAGCAGGCAGCAGAAAGCCTGTTGGCTCATTATTAGGCTGCCTGCGTTCAGTGATTTAATCAATCCGTTTGCCACAGAAGTGGCTTGCAGGGAAGGATTAAAGCACTTGTGTACCTACTCTTGGGAACGTTCAGTTCACTCCTGTTGCAGCAAAGTGGCGATCAATGCGTTTCTTGAAGGAGTTGATGGTCTCTGCGCTAACCACTTCTGCAGGAAGGCTGTTCCAGTGGCGAACAACTCTATTCGAGAAGTAACTCCTGCCGATGTCGGTATTGCATCGCTTTGCTTGAATTGTTTTTCCGTTGTTTCTTGTTCTCAGGTTAGTTTGTAGCGTGAAGAGTTTGGAGTGATCAACGTTGCTGAGCTTGTTCAGGTACTTAAAGACTTGTATCATGTCTCCCCGCAGTCGTCTCTTTTCCAACGTGAAAAGGTTGAGTCGCTCGAGTCGTTCTTCATAGGGTTTCGTCCTCAGTGATGGTATCATCTTCGTGGCGCGGCGCTGTACTCTCTCAAGTAATTCAATGTCTTTCCTGTAATTAGGAGACCAGAATTGCACGGCGTATTCCAGGTGGGGCCTTACCAGCGAATTATACAAGGATAACATAACTCCCGGCGTCTTGTATTCGAAGTTCCTCGATATGAACCCAAGCATTGTATTGGCTTTCTTACAGGCGGACTTGCAGTGTTTTGTTTGTTTCAAGTCACTGCTGATGGTGACCCCGAGGTCTCTTTCCTCTTGCACAACATGTAGTGGTTCGCCACCCATGTGGTATATGTGGTTGCTGTTTCTGGATCCGATATGCATTACTTTACATTTGGTAGTGTTGAAGGACATCAGCCATTTTCTGACCACCGAGTGATCTGGTCCAGGTCTCTCTGGATAATTTCGCAGTCTGCCGTCGTGAGGGCCTTCCCACCCACCTTTGTGTCGTCGGCAAATTTTGAAAGATTGGATTTTAATCCTAGTTCTAGGTCGTTGATATATATGATGAAAAGTATGGGTCCCAGCACTGACCCTGTGGCACTCCACTTGTGACCGGGAGCCACTCGGAGGCCTGTCCGTTGAGTACAACTCGTTGTTTTCTTTCAGTGAGCCAGTCTTTGATCCACGCTGTCAGATCGTCGCCTAATCCCGCCGACTTAAGTTTCTTGAGGAGTCTTTCATGTGGCACTTTGTCAAAGGCTTTCTGAAAGTCTAGATATATAACATCACTGGGGATATGATTATCCCAGTTTTCATAGATACCTTGGAAGAAGTCCAATAAATTGGTTAAGCATGAGCGCTTGTTCCTGAAACCGTGCTGAGCATCGGAAATGATGTTGTTGTCTTCAAGGAACCTAACGAGTTTGTCTCTGATGATCTTCTCGAGGATTTTTCCGGCCACTGAGGTCAAGCTGATTGGTCTGTAGTTTAGGGCCACACTTTTGTCTCCCTTTTTGTAGATCGGTGTTACGTTCGCTTGTTTCCAGTCTTTCGGGACTTTGTTTTGTTGTAGTGACAGATTGTAGATGGCGGTGAGTGGCTTGAGGATTTGCTGCTTGAGTTCCTTGAGCAGCCTGGGTGACAAGTCGTCGGGTCCGGTAGACTTGTTTGTCTCGAGTTTGTCTAGGTACTTTTTCACATCCCGTTCGTCGATTGTACCAATTTCTAGGGGAGTGGTTCCCATCGGTGGGGAAGGGCTCTCGGGTATGGACTGGGTATTCTCGACCGTGAACACAGACGCGAAGTGGAGGAGGAGGAGGAGGAGCATCGTTAGCACCTCAGATCGCCCTCTCAGCAGGATCGTAGGGCAGCGAAGAGGTCGATAGATGCTTTGATCCCATGAAACCGAACCTGCTGGAGGAGGAGGAGGAGGAGGAGGGTATAGGAAAAGTGAGCGGAGGAGGAGCGAGGAAAAAGAATATAAAGAGAGGAAAACAAAAAAGAAGAAGAGGAGGAGAGGAAAAATGATATGAAAGAGAGAAAAAAAAGAAGAAAAAGAAGGAGGAACGAGAAGAAGAAAAAGAACATCGGAAACAAGAAGAAAAAACAACAAAAACAATAAAGAAATAGAACAAGAAAAAAAACAAGACAAGAAAAATGAAGAAAAAATGAAGAAAAAAAATAAAGAAGAAAAAAACTTTAATTTCCCAGGTCCTGTATAGCTAAAGTGGCGGTGTTGATGGAGGAGAAGAAGAAGAAGGAGGAGGAGGAGGAGGAGGAGGAGGAGGAGGAGGAGGAGGAGGACATCTCGTTAATCATCCACTTTGCATTGAAGGCCATGGCTCGTTAGGCGGAGGAAAAGGACGAGGAGGAGGAGGAGGAGGAAGAAGAAGAAGAAGAAGAAGAAGAAGAAGAAGAAGGAAAGCACAAAAAATAAGGACAAAAAGGGACGAAAAAGGAGGATCTTGTTAAGGACACCGGGGAAAGAAAGGATCCTTATTCTGTAGGATGTTCTTGACCAAGGACGCGTGAAAGGAGGTCTGGGAAAAAAAAAAAAAGTAAAGAAATTGATATAAAAAAAGCGCGTCTGTGGAAAAGATGAGTAAAGAGGAAAGGGAAATAAAGAGGAAAATATTAGTAGAAGAAAAGGAAAAGAATGAGGAAAAGAAAGAGGAAAAGAAGAGAGGAAAAGGAAAATAAAGAGGAAAACGAAAATAAGGAGGAAGAGGAAATAAAAGGAAAAGGAAAGTAGAGAAAAGGAAAATAAAGAGGAAAGGAGAATAAAGAGTGTTCGGAAAATAAAGAGGGAGAAGAAAAGAGGAAAAAGGGAAGATAAAGAGGAAAGGGAAAATAACGAGGAAGAGGAAAATAAAGAAAAGAAAGGAAAGAGGAAAAGGAAAATAAAAAGAGATAAATATAGAGGAAAAGACGGGAGTGTTTGGGAGTGTAAGTGACGGAACTGAAAAAAAAAATTGTGTATGTGTTAACTTGTCTACCCAGCACACACACACACACACACACACACACACACACACACACACACACACACACACACACACAAACTCCATCCAACTCAGACGTGTTATTTTTCCTCTCCTCCACACAAGACGGAAACATAACCAAACAACAACAACAACACAGGCAGACGAGTTCCGAAGACTTCAAAGGGAGGTGAATATCAAAATTTACACACACACACACACACACACACACACACACACACACACACACACACACACACACGCCTCTCCCCTCCACACACAAATCAATATAATTAGAATAACGCACAGCCACCAGGACGAGGCTTATAGTAATTACAGATGAGTTAGCCATTAAAATCCTCGCATCAGACAGCCGCCGTGACCGCTCTGAGTCGCTAATCACCCGAGTTACACGCGTGAGCCTGAGATTTACTAGACTAATTAGATTCTGCCCTCGCGATGGTTTAATTACTGAAACCATCATCAGCATCGTCATTATTATCAGTAGCTGCAGTCATTATTAGTTCACTGCAAGTTTATTTTCCCAAGTGATTATTATTATTATTTATTTTTTAGAGTAACGAAAGCATCTCAAGGGAAAAGACGTATAATCGGTGTACCTATCTAACTATCCATCTATCTATCTATCTATGTTTAAGAAGTCCATTTTTCCCCGGCAAATGCAGCATCGAAGGCCTTAATATTTGCCACGTGTACTTACCCTCAAAGCGGAGCAGGTGTTGCCGCGGCCCGCGCTATGATGCATGAGGACAGATGGACAGGTGGGAAGACGGATGAACAGGTGTGTGTGTGTGTGTGTGGAGGTGGTGAGGGGAGAGAGGGCGGGTGACGAGGTAGGTTGGTGATTATTATGGGTTGTTGATATATACCTGTACTTGCGTCAGCTTCATACTAGGATGCGCAGCGATATGAACTAATACACAAAGATACAGGATAGGAGGAGGAGGAGACTTATAAGAGGTTAGTCAACGTACACGGAACTATGGAAGCGACTCAAGGGCAAAAACAAAAACAGAAGAAAAGACCGTTAATAAGCGCTGCCCCTGTAAAAGAAGGTAGTAAGTATTGAGTGGCCAAGAGAGAGAGAGAGAGAGAGAGAGAGAGAGAGAGAGAGAGAGAGAGAGAGAGAGAGAGAGAGAGAGAGAGAGAGAGAGAGAGAGAGAGAGAGAGAGAGAGTCATTTTCGCATGGAGAGGTGTCGTGATGTATTCGTATAGTCATTTACCATAATATCCCTCCCATTCAAAAGTCTAAGTAACCTTCATTTAAGATTTCATTATTATACATGCATCAACTACACGATGTCTTACTTCATTCGGTTCATCCAGTTCTCTTATGTGTAAACCAGTTTCGTCTGACTCATTGTAAAATAGAAATATTCCTAAGTGAGTCTACACACTATTTTTCTTCTAAGTGATGGTCCTAGCGGAGTGCTGTCGTGTTCAGTTTGCATGACTTTCTCTTATTCAGCGTCCTAACTCAGTGCTGTCATGGTTTAATTTGCATGTTTTATTTTTACTGGTGAAAGTCGTAACCCGGTTCTCTCGTGTTTAATTTGTATGAACTGTTTAGTGTGTCCACGCGAGCCTCCCTCTCTCCGTCGTGATGTCGTGTTGGAGGTGGTTGCTGTCGTGAAAGATGTGTATATATGATTTGCAGTGTGTCCCAACGAGCTTCTCTCTGTCGTTTTGTCGTGTCGGTGGTTGCTGTCGGTTGTAATGGGTATGATTCGTTTAGTGTCCCCACGAGTCTCTCCGTCGTGTTGTCGTTTAAGAGGTGTTTGCTGTCGTGTATAATGTGTATGATTTGTACAGTGCCGCCGCGAGCCTCTCTCCCCGTCGTGTTGTCGTGCCGGAGGTGTTTGCTATCGTGGATAATGTGTATGATTTGTACAGTGCCGCCGCGAGCCTCTCTCCCCGTCGTGTTGTCGTGCCGGAGGTGTTTGCTATCGTGGATAATGTGTATGATTTGTACAGTGCCGCCGCGAGCCTCTCTCCCCGTCGTGTTGTCGTGCAGGAGGTGGTTGTCACGCGCGCCGCCACACATGTGTAATCGTGATGAGGCGACGCATAAGCTTATTAAAAACTTATACATAATAATCGGATAGCGGCTTCGAACTAATTAAAAGCATGAATAAATTACTTGTAACCAGGCGACGCGAGGCTGGGCGAGGAGAGGCGAGGGAGACTATAGGCGAGGCGAAGCTGGAGGCGATGCGAGAGGCGGTGCGAGCTTGCGGGCGTTCCATTTCAGGCCTGCAGATAAGGACGGAGAAAGATCCATATTTTTAAGCACCTCATCCCCCAATCACACACACTTAACATTGCTTTCGTAGGAGTTGTGAGGCTTTTCAAGGGCATTTTTATTGACCCTGATGCGAGTTTGACCCTTCTTCTGTACCGTGAACTCTAAAAATCACTCACGAGAACGCATTTTGCCTCGTTTCTATGCCTTTAGGTGTAATTGATGTGAGAATCGGTAGCGTCTAAGAATGCCAACCTCAGAGTTCTTCCCGGGGCACGAGGGGGCGCGGTCTCCTTCACTAATGGTACAGAATAAAGAAATAAATGGAGAAGATATATTTCTCTCTCTCTCTCTCTCTCTCTCTCTCTCTCTCTCTCTCTCTCTCTCCCTTTCTCTCTTTTTCAACTCACTATCTCTCTTTCTCTCAGTGCCTTCCTCCTCCTCTTTCTCAGTTCTCTTCCACTATCTTTGCATTGCGCTCGACCTGTCAGTTAATCATCATATCGCTACGTAACTTGTTTTTATATACAAGTCAGCTAAGTGGTTCTCTGTGCCGTATTTCAATGAGTGTTCCGTAACGAGGAAGGAATCACTAATCACTCCCCGCTGTACTGGTGGAGCAATTCGTAGAGCCGGCCATTGCCATCCATCTTCGTCGTTTTTAAGCGGGTAAGCCTTGACGAGAACTTGGTGGTATTGGTTAGCCATGTATCATCAGCTGGACTCAACCGTTCTCTCCTCTGCTCGAGAATGAGAGTGGAGTGAAAAGTGATGGATGTTGTACCCTTACTTTCAAGAGGAGAGTATCAGGACACCTCCCCGAAATTGACCTCTCTTTTGGCCACTCTTCTGAACTTTTCTTTATTGGGGCAGTGTTTAGCGGGGTTGTTTTTTTGTCATTACTTTATTATTTTCTTGCCCTTGAGCTATTGCCTTTGCTGTAATATAAAAAAAAACCTCTTCTTTACACTTACAGCAGCAGCAATTACCAGAGCAGCAACAGTAATAACACACACACACACACACACACACACACACACACACACACACACACACACACACACACACACACACACACACACTCCTCAAGACTACTAATGTATGAAGTAAAAAGAAAGACTACGTGAGACAAACGCCACCCAGTCTTAAGATGCAGTCGTTAAATGATGCATAGAAAAGCTGATTTATGACATTTATCACATTTAGGACACTCGACGATCTTCTGCGGCGGGGTCGGTGGGGACGGCGAGGTCGGGCGCGGCGCTGGTGGTCCGTCTCGCCCGCCGCCTTGTCTCAGCTGCACGTTCTCACAGCGCTATAAATTCCGAGGACAAGCCGTCAATAGGAGATTTACGGACCTGTTACCGATATCTTGGCCAACAGGGGGAAGGGGGGGGGGGTGTCCAGCGTGTTCCCAGTGCTCCTCCTCCTCCTCCTCCTCTTTCTCTTTCGGCTCGTTCGCATTAGTAAAGTGAGTCTGATGAAAATTATGATAGGTTTGATGACGATAATGATGAAGATAATAATAATAATGACATTGACAAGCAGAGAGAGAGAGAGAGAGAGAGAGAGAGAGAGAGAGAGAGAGAGAGACGAGACGAGACGAGACGAGACACAGACAGACAGACAGACACACAAAAAAAGCTAAACTAATTAAACTATACGAAAGAAAAAATAATCAACAACACACACACACACACACACACACACACACACACACACACACACACACACACACACACATCCCTTGCCTCCCCCGCCGCTTCAGAAACGCCTTGAATACCTCAGGAGACGCATTGTCGGGGAGCACAATGAAGAACCCTCCCTGCAGCGCTGTGGGTGTGGGAGAGGGGGTAAGGGAAGAGGAGGGGGAAGGGTAATATTATGTGCTTGCTCGTGGGGGCAGCAAACTATGAGAGATGCACGCTAACTAACCTCAACTTATATTCATACTTATATAATCTACGGGTCATGCAAAGGCGAATATATTTTTTTTTGTTGACCGGGAATGGTATTAAGATAAAGGGGTGAAAGGGGATGGGGGAAAAGGGGAGTAAAGGGAACATTAAGAGGGTAAGAAATGGGAGGAATGAGACAAGAAGAAGATAGGTGTTGTTAGATATAAGAGGAAGAAAAGAGAGTTAGAGGAAGGGCTGTAGAAAGAGAAGAATGAGATGAAAGGAAGAAAAGCGTTGTTAGAAGAGGGAGAATATATATGAAGAAAGGCTGTAGAAGGGGAAGAATGAGATGAAGGGAAGAAAGCGGTTGTTAGATATAGGAGGGAGAAAAGAGAGTAAGGGGAAGGGCTGTAGAAGACGAAGAATAAGATGAAAGGAAGAAAAGGGTTGTTAGAGGAGGGAGAAAAGGTATGGAGAAGGGTTGTCGAAGGGGAAGAATGAGATGGAAGGAATAAAAAAAGGATAAACGGAGTATGAGTCTGAGTATGATTGTATGAGTATGAAGTAAGGGTGGATATGGGAGGAGGAAAAAGGATTCACAACATGACTTCCGTAACAAGAGATCCTGCTTATCAAACCTACTGACCAGGAAAAAAGGATTCACAACATGGATTCCGTAACACGAGATCCTGCCTATCAAACCTACTGACCAGGAAAAAAGGATTCACAACATGGATTCCGTAACAAGAGATCCTGCCTATCAAACTTACTGACCAGGAAAAAAAGGATTCACAACATGGATTCCGTAACACGAGATCCTGCCTATCAAACCTACTGACAAGGAAAAAAAGGATTCACAACATGGATTCCGTAACAAGCGATCCAGCCTATCAAACCTACTGACCTCTTATAACAAAGACTATAAGTGGAATGTGTATAGAATGAGGGAAAGAAAGAGACAAAAAAGGGGAAGGGGAAGGGAGGAAATAAGAGAATGAGGAAAGAAGGAAAGGGAGAAAGGGGGCAAGTGGTAATGATGATGGGGTAGAGAAAGAGAAATTAGTGATGATGGTGGTGGTGGTGGTGATGGTGGTGATGGTGGTTGTGATGGTGGTGGTGGTGATGTTGGTGGTGGTTCCTCCTTGTATTCCAGGACACGCCCTGTTTACCTCTGAGCTGGGAGGAGGAGGAAGAGGAGGAGGAGGAGGAGGAGCAGGAGGAGGAGGAGGAGTTGGTGGTGGTCGATTCATATCTTATCCCCTCACGTTCTCTCTCTCTCTCTCTCTCTCTCTCTCTCTCTCTCTCTCTCTCTCTCATCTCGTCACAGCCATTAATTTGTTTTCTTCTCCTCCTCCTCCTCCCCCTCCTCCTCCTCGTCCTCCTCCTCCTCCTCCTCCTCCATTCATCATTGGCTTCTTCACTTCCCTCTCCCTCCTCCTCCCTGTTTCCTCTCCCTCTACTATTCCTCCCTTTTTATCTCCCTCTCTCTCTCCCTTCTTCCTCCCCTTCTCCACTACATCTTCCTTTCCCTCCCTCCCCTTTCACACACACACACACACACACACACACACACACACACACACACACACACACACACACACGGTTTATTAGGTGTCACTGAAATCCCTCCTCCCTTGAAAACGTTGATCCCTCCTTCCTCTCCTCCTCCTCCTCCTCCTCCTCCTCCTCCTCCTTCTTCTTCTTCTTTTTCTTATTTGCTTTTTGGGGGTCATTGGATACGAGAGAGATCAGTGGGTTGAGAGAGAGAGAGAGAGAGAGAGAGAGAGAGAGAGAGAGAGAGAGAGAGAGAGAGAGAGAGAGAGAGAGAGAGAGAGAGAGAGAGTGTGTGGCCTTGGACGTGTTTTTCGGTAACGCTGTCTGTCGGGAGGATTAAATTTGACCCGAGGAGGAAGGGAGGGAAAAGACACAGCATATAGAGAGGGGGAAAGAGGGCTGTAGCCAGTGTGACGAAGATGAGCACAGAGGCCACGCGCAGCTATAGCGTAAATAACAAGGCGAGACGAAGAGGAAGGGAGGGAAGAGGGAAGACTGAAATAGATGGAGCGAACAAGTGATCTAGATAATGTTACGGAGATTAGCACCGATGTCAAGCGCTGTATGGGTGAGAGAGAGAGAGAGAGAGAGAGAGAGAGAGAGAGAGAGAGAGAGAGAGAGAGAGAGAGAGAGAGAGAGAGAGAGAGAGAGAGGCGAGGACGAGAACCAAAATGAACAGGGCCAAGAAAAAGACAGAAAGAGAGAAAGAAAGAAAGAAAGAAAGAAAAGGAACGTGACAGGTGAAAATGAGGAGGTGGGAATATTGGAGAGAGAGAGAGAGAGAGAGAGAGAGAGAGAGAGAGAGAGAGAGAGAGAGAGAGAGAGAGAGAGAGAGAGAGAGAGAGAGAACCAAAATGAACAGTGCCAAGAAGAAAGAAAGAAAGAAAGAAAGAACGAAAAAGAACGTGACAGGTGAAAATGAAGAGGTTGGAATATTGGAGAGAGAGAGAGAGAGAGAGAGAGAGAGAGAGAGAGAGAGAGAGAGAGAGAGAGAGAGAGAGAGAGAGAGAGAGAGAGAGAGAGCAGCATGTGGGTGCATACGTAATAAGCGACACATAAGGTCAAACTCCCCCCCCCCCCCCCCTCCCCGGGTTGCCATGGCTACCGCCCACAGGTGTTTGTTGGCTACCCCGGACGGCTGGGAGAGAGAGAGAGAGAGAGAGAGAGAGAGAGAGAGAGAGAGAGAGAGAGAGAGAGAGAGAGAGAGAGAGAGAGAGAGAGAGAGAGAGAGGACAAGATAAGACAGGAGAGAATAAGAAAAAATAAAGGAAAAAAGCAAAAATAAAGAAGGAAATTAAAAGAAAAGGAGAGAAAAGAAAAAGGAGAAGACAAGAAAAAAGAAAGAAGAAAGGAACAAGAGGAGAAAGTAATAATAATAGCAATAATAATAATAATAAATAATGATAATAATAATAATGATAATAATAATAATAATAATAATAATAATAATAATAATAATAATAATAATAAAAAGAAGAATTAGAAAAAAAGAAGAGAAAGGAGTGAGAGGGAGAGAAGAGACGAGAAGAGATAAGAGGAGCTATTTATATATATTCCCCCCCTTCCTCCCCCTCCTTCCCCCCGCCATCCATGTTACCTGCTCTGTGATTGACGAATCCGATGTGTAATCAGCCAGGTGTATTGGGACGCGCATTGGACCGGGAAAGGACCGTTCAGCGCCCAGCCAGGTAGTCAGTCAGTCAGTCAATCAATCATATATTCATTCATTCAGTCAGTCACTCAGTCAGTCAATGAAACAGTCACTCCATCAGTCAATCAGTTAGTCAAGGTTTCGGGGCTCCAGTATACTCTTCCCTTGTGTGTGTGTGTGTGTGTGTGTGTGTGTCGATCGCTCACCGTGGGCGGACTTCAATCAGACTTTTTCGGCCCTCAAAGAAGCGATAATGTCAGCTCTTAGTCGGCCCGGAAAAGCGATGATTCCGGTAATGTTCCTCAGTGGTGCCGGAGTCTTGAACGCTCGCCCCTCTGCCCTTCCCTTGGTCTATCCTCCTCTCTTCCTCTTAAACTCCTCTGCGTCTGTTTATCTTTCTATTAATGATTCTACTAGTCCTTATCTTCCCTTCTGTCTATTCCTCTTATCATCCACTACTCTCGTATGTCACTCGCTTGGTCTGCTATCTTCTCTTCCTGTTTCATTCCTCTCGTTTTGTCTATCTTTATATCTATCATTCTGTCTATCCACCTGTCAATTCTTCTATCGTCTTCTATCCTTCCCTGCTTTCTCTTCCTCATCCATTCTATCAGTTATCCCTATCCGCTATCCTTTCTCCTATCCATGTATCCTCCCATCTTATCCTCCTTTTCTCCTCTTATATCCTCTCATTTATCACTTCTCTATTTTATCCTGTTCTATGTTATCTTCATATCCTTTTATCCTGTTTTTTTCCTTCTCAGTTCTATCCTGTCATCCTCTCCACCTCCTC
>NC_066523.1:1492500-1510000 GCF_024679095.1 Eriocheir sinensis
TTGACAGGTGAAAATGTGAGAGAGAGAGAGAGAGAGAGAGAGAGAGAGAGAGAGAGAGAGAGAGAGAGAGAGAGAGAGAGAGAGAGAGAGAGAGAATATCAATCAAATCAGAGCAAAAAAAAAGGCGGATAATAAAAAAATAGAAAAAAAAGAAAAAAAAAGAGAAACTAGAAGGATAAGATAAATAGGAATGATGTTGACTTTGATTGAAGAAGAAAAACAAACAAACAAACAAACTAAAGTAAGTGTAAAAGGCTTAATTAATTCTCTATTGAAAAAAAGAGAGGGAGTGGAAGTTTCTAATTAGTATCGAAGCAAAGAAAAAATATTAAAAAATGTGTGATGGATGGGATGAAAAAAGGAGGAGGAGGAGGAGGAGGAGGAGGAGGAGGAGGAGGAGAAGAAGGAGGAGGAGGAGGAGAGATAAAAGTGGCGTCTCGAGTTATTTCCTTTCCTGCCTTCCTCCTCCTCCTCCTCCTCCTCCTCCTCCTCCTCCGTATTGGACCACTATTTATATCCCTTCCATATCCTCCTCTTCTTCAGTACATAGATTAGATAACCTTCTCTCTCTCTCTCTCTCTCTCTCTCTCTCTCTCTCATTTTTCCTCCATTTACGTATTTTTCATCTTTTTCGTCCATTGCTTTTCCTTCCTCTTTGTTTTCCTCTTCCTTTTCACGTAATCATTTTTCACTTTCACTTTCATTTTCGTTCATTTTCGTTCACTTTCATTTGAACACTTAACCTCCTTTATTCTCTTTCCCTTTCACTTTCTTTCACTTCTTCCTCTTCTCCTTATCAACACTTTTAACCTTCCCTTTTCTCGCTTTCACTTTCTTTAACTTCCACTTTTGTCACTTTTGGCTTCACTTTCTGTTGCTTTCCCTTTCTTTATCTTTTCATTTTCATCTGGTTTCACTTTCTTTCACTTCTCTCACGTCCTTTTCACATTAACGTTGATTTCACCTTCTTCCTTTTCACATCCTTTCACTCTTTCCTTTTCATTATTTTTCTCTGTGACTTTCTCTTTCCCATTCTGTCACTGCTTCCTCTTCCTCGTCCTCTTCAAATCGACAAAACGGAAAATCTTTTACGAAATTCCTCGAGTCATAAAATATTCGCCCCGTCCGTCCTCCAGTTTACTTCCGGGTATTGGAAACGAAATTTTACTATTATTATTATTATTATTATTTATTTTATTTATTATGTTATGTTTATTGTACCATTGTTATTCTGACGCGCGTGTGAGGGTTCTTTTTTTATATAATTTTCCTATTATTGAAAATGTTATCGTTTGCATGTGTGTGTGTGTGTGTGTGTGTGTGTGTGTGTGTGTGTGTGTGTGTGTGTGTTTACGCGGTTAGCCTCTCCTTGCTTCCTGCTTTGGTGGAGGAGAAGGAGGAGGAGGACGAGGACGAGGACGAGGACGAGGAGGAGGAGGAGGAGGAGGAGGAGGCTTCTCATATCGCTCGTTTGTTGCCAAGTGAAAGGAGGAGGAGGAGGAGGAAGAGGAAAAGGCAGAGGGAAAATATATGAGAGAGAGAGAGAGAGAGAGAGACACGACTGATAGAGGGAAATAACATGTACATCCTCATCTTCCTCAGTATATAGATTAGATAACTCTCTCTCTCTCTCTCTCTAATATAGCTTTTTCCTTTTCATTCTCTTCATCTTCCTCGTCTTTTATCATATTTTCTTCGTCTTCTAGTTTTTTGTTTTGACCTTTTTTTTTTCCTTTCTTTTTTTCGTCTTCTCCTTTTACGTCTCTTCTTTTTCGGCTTCTTCCTCCTCTTCCACTTCTTAACGTTAACACTTTCATTCATTTGCATTTCAACGTCATTTCTCCTTTTTTTTCCCCTTTTTTTCTCGTTTTACTTTTCATCTTTTTTTCGTTTTTTTCTTCTCCTTCTTCCTTCCACGTTTACACTTTCTTTAATTTTCATATCAACTTTATTCTTCTTTTTATTCTTTCTCTCATTTTCTCTATTTACTTTTCATCTTCGTATACGTCTTCCTCCTCTTCCTCTTCCACGTTAACACTTTTCACACATTCAATTCAATTTTCACCTATTCAGAGTATTAAAAAAAAAAGGTAATTGCTTCTGTATATATATATATAAATTTGACGAAACATTTTGCGTTCACGACCAGCAGACGAAGAAGAAGAAGAAGAAGCAGCGACGTGTGGCGTGATGGAGTGAAGTGTCGGGCCTCGAAATGAAGTGCTTCGCCTGAGATGAGGTTTGGGCAAGAAATGATGAGAGGAAGAGTGAGTGGGTGGAGGGAGAGGAGGAGGAGGAGGGAGAGGAAGGGAGATGGGGAGTGTGTGTGTTTGTGTGGGGAGAGGAGAAGGAAAGGAAGGCAGGGAGGGAATTGCTAAGTGTGTGTTTGTGTGTGTGTGTGTGTTTGTGGGGGAGGCGATGAAGAAGGGAAGGGAGAGAGTAAGGTAAGGTGTGTGTGTGTGTGTGTGTGTGTGTGTGTGTGTGTGTGTGTGTGTGTGTGTGTGTGTGTGTGTGTGTGTGTGTAGGGGGGAAGGGAGAAGGAAGAAGAGAGGGTAATGGTGATGGTTGTGTGTCTGAGAGGGAATGAAGAGGGGGAAGAGAGAGAGGTGGAGAAGGGAGATGAGGAATGGAAGGAAGGGAGGGAAAGGATGGAAATATTGAGTGTGCAAGGGAAGGGAGGAAGAGAAGGAAGGGAAGGAGACATTGAAGCAAGAGTGTGTGAGTGGGAGGAGGAGAAGGGGACGTAAGGAAAGTTAATAAGGTGGAAGAATTGGATAAAGAAGTAAAGGAGAAATAAGGAAAAGAAAGGAAAAGGAAAGAATATGAGGGAGGCAGAACGTTCAGGAAAATATAAAAGCAGGTTGGTATTTTTCCCTCATTTCTTTCTTTCATATTTTCATTCAGTCAAATCACTCCCTACATTCCCTTTTCTCCCTTCTTCTCCCTGTCCCCTATTCTCCCTTATTTTATTCCTTTTTTTCATATTTTCTTTCATCATAGTCAAATCACTTCTTTCATTCCCTCTTCTCCCTTCTTCTCCCTGTCCCCTATTCTCCCTTATTTTATTCCTTTTTTTCATATTTTCTTTCATCATAGTCAAATCACTCCCTACATTCCCTCTTCTCCCTTCTCCCTGTCCCCTATTCTCCCTTATTTTATTCCTTTTTTTCATATTTTCATCCGTAGTCAAATCACTCCTTCCATCTCCTCTTCTCCCTTCTCCCTGTCTCCCATTCTTCCTATTCTCCCTCATCCTTTTCCCTTTCCTAGTCTTTTTACCTCTGCGCTTATCTTTATCCTTTTCCTCGCTCTTCTCTTTTCTGTTCCCCCATATCCTCCCTTCCCTTTTCCTTCCCTCCCTCCCTTTCTCTCTTCCCAGCATCTCGACATATCCCTCCTAGCTCTTTCCTTCTCCATCCCTTTATTTCTCCTCTCCCCCTTCCATCTTTCCCTCCCTTCCTCTCTCCCCTTTCCTTTCCTTTCCTTCCCGCTTTTCTTCCCTTCACCCCTTCCATCTTACCCTCCCTTCCTCCCTTCTCAGCCTCTCGAAACGGCCCTCCCTGCTCCCTTTCCTTTTCTGTCCCCCTGTTCCTCCCTTCCCCCTTCCCCCTCTTCCTCCGTTCCCATCCCTTCCCTTCTCCTTGTTCCTCCCATCCCCCTTCCCCTCTCTCACTTCCTTCACCTCACTCCCTTCCTTCCTCCCTCCCTAGCCTCTCTACACGGCACGGCCCTCCCTGCTCCCTTTGCTCCCTGGCTGCCCCTAGAGCGCCCTGCCTCTCCCTGTGAATGCCTAATGACTGTTTGAAAGGCAGTGCGCAACGTGGCTCGTGCGCCGACTGTACGTAGGAGGGAGGAGGAGGAGGAGGAGGAGGAGGAGGAGGAGGAGGAGGAGGAGGAGGAGGATATTGACAACTTTTATTTTTTGCTTTCTTTTTCATCATCATCATCATCATCATCATATTGTTCATGTTCTTGTTCTTGTTCTTTTCCTTCTTTTCCTTTTTTTCCTTCTTCATCTTTTACTACTACTACTACTACTACTACTACTACTACTACTACTACTACAATAACAAAAAAAAATCAACTACTACTATTATATTCATGCCCTTCGTTCTCTATTCATATTGTATAGTTTTGTATAAATTAACTTCATGTCTCTCTCTTCGTTTCTTCTGGCTGAGTGAGTGTTGCCTTGTGTTGCATTGTATTCTTGTTTTCCATCCCTCTGTGTCTGGTCGTAGTGTTGCGATGTGTTGTATATGTCCAATTATTGTAATTTTCGTCATCGTTCAATCTTTTCTCTTTCTTTCCATCTCTGTCAATATGTCTGTTGTGTTGACGCCTCGTTGGTTCTGATAAATTCCTTCGAGTTTGCGACCGTGGCAGACTTCTCTATTCTTCTTTTCCATTCCTCTATATTGAGTCATGTTGTTGTGTTGTAACTTGTATCCCTCCAGTTGTCATTTTCTTTCTCCTCTTTTCTTTTTCTCTTCTTTCCATTCTTATCAATATGTCTATAGCTCTTACGCGCTTTCCTTGAGTGGGCGGTAGTGGCAGACTTCTCTAATCTTCTTTTCCATTCCTCTATATTGAGTCTTGTTGTTGGGTTGTAACTTGTATCCTTCCAGTTGTCATTTTCTTTCTCCTTTTGCTCTTCTTTCCATGTATGTCATACTGTCTGTAGCTCTGAGGCGCCCTGTTGCTTCTGATAACATCCCTCGACGTGGTGGCGATGGTAGTTCTCACTTCTCCCTGTTCTTGGACCTCTCATTTTCTTCCTGGTTCTTTCTTTTGCTCTTCTTTCCATGTCTCTCACACTGTCTATAGCTCTGAGGCGCCCTGTTGCTTCTGATAACATCCCTCGACGTGGTGGCGATGGTAGTTCTCAGTTCTCCCTGTTCTTAGACTCTCCATTTTCTTCCCTTTTCTGTCCTTACATCTTTCCATTTATGTCTGTGTCTTAACTCTGACGCCATGTTTCCTCTGATATCTTCCCTTGAGGTGGTGGCGATGGTAGTTCTCAGTTCCCCCTGTTCTTAGACATCCCAATTTATTCCCTTTTCTTTCCTTACAACTTTCTATTTCGGTCTGTGTCTTCAACTCTGACGCCATGTTTCCTCTCATAACTTCCCTTGAGTGGGCGGACGCGGCAGACTTCCCATCAGCTCTCCCTGTTGATACACTTCCCTTGTGCATGCATTGTACCCGCCACTCCGCCTAACATATCAATTATTCAGTGGGGGCGCACGTCGTCTCGCCCACCCCTCAACGCCATCCGCGGGGGCTCCTCCTTCCCATACCAAGTGCCTCCCAACAGGATCCGTGGACTTGTTCTATTCATGAGCTTTGTGGGCGTCCCCCTGGCCTCCTCCACTCTGGGTTGTCGCGTACGGAAACAACACAATGAGCAGGGTTGGCTTCAGACTTCTGGGTAGCGTGACACTTGCCCGTATTGCCGGAGTTAGCGTTCACGGACTATACAGGTAATAGGCCTCGATCTAGTCGTATTTCAGCGTCACCCCATGATTCTGCGAAGATACTTGTTATAAAAAGGATCAATTCACCTCTTCAACTTATGTATCAAGACACTTCTCCACCCGAAATTGACCTCTCTTGGATACTCTTTACTGTTATGTATTATGGGAGCGGCGAGTAGCGTTTTTTTGTGCTCTTTTTGTTGCCCTTGTGCCGTGTCCTCTGATGGAAAAAAAAAAAAACTATCCATTGTCCAAAGTCTCGGTCATAGAATAAAACGGGGCACAAGTGTCTTATGAATCCGAATGTAACTGTTTCCATGTATAAGAAAACAAGATGATTAACTTTTCCTCTAAAAACAAATAAAATAGAGCAATCCAATTCCCCAAATCTAGAAAAGTGGAGATTAAAGAGATAATAAAAGAGAAAACCTGAGAGCCATAAAGAGCATTAGAGCAGAAATTAGAGGAATAAAAACCTTTGGAGAGGAAGAAAGACAAACCGTTTAAAGGAGCAAGATCACACGACTCAGAAAGGAAAAGGATTGGAAAGAAGGGGAAGAGAAAATCAGAGGAAAGGTAAACTGAGGGGAAAAAAGAGGATTGTAGGAGAAAGAAAGGGAGGAAAGGGAATGTAATGGGAAGGGAGGAAAAGGAGGGAAATGGATGGGAAGAGAAGGGAAAAGGGCAAACATAGGAAAGGAGGACTCGTGGAAAGGGAAGGGAAGGGGAAAGTGTGGAGCCGAGGGGAAGGGAGGGCAGGGTAGGTGATTTGTGGAGAGAAGAGGGGAGGGAGAGGAGAGGAGGGGAAGGGGAGAGGAGGGCTTGGGAAGGTAAGTAAAGGGAGGGGAATACAGAAGAGTAGAGAAGAGGGGAGGGAAGGAGAGGAGGATGGGAGGGGAGGGGGGGAGGGAGCAATGATGATCTCTTGGCTAAAGTTTAAGGTACGTAATTTCGTGATGACCCGAAAGAGGAAGGAGAGAGAAGGGCATAAAGGAAAATAAATGAAGGAAGTCGAAAAGACCCTTCCTTCTACCTCTCTTCCTCCTCCTCCTTCTTCCTCCTCTTTCTCCTCCTCTACAATCACCAATCCTTTTCTTTCCTTTCTCAGTCTCCTATTCTCCTCCTCCTCCTCTTCTTCTATATCCACTTCCTCTTTCTCCTCCACAATCACCCCTCCTTCTCCTCCTCCTCCTCCTCTGGTTATAAATCACCAACACTTATTTCCAAGACGTTGAGAATCTTGCCTGGAATTCGTGCGTCTCCCTTGCCATTAGCGGACGGTCATAGGGGGGAGTGTCCGGGCTGGGAGAATGTCCGGCGCTGGGGAGGATGTTACACTCGCGATTAAGGGAGAGTCGGGGAAAAGAGGAGGAAGAGAAGTTGGGTGGGAAGGAAGTTGGGTAAGGATGAAAAAAAGAAGTTGAATGAGAAGTGAGTCAAAAGGAAGAAATTGAGTTGAGTGGAAACGAAGATTAATGAGTGGAAGGAAAGAAACGAGGTAGGGAAAGGAAGAGGATGAGTGGGGGAAGGATAGGAAAAAGGGAAAGGAATGGGAAAGCAGGGGAAAGAGGAGGGGAAGGGAGAGTGTTAAGGGAGGAAGAAAAGGACGATGTAGGATGTTGAGAGTGGGAGGGAGGCAGGAAAAAGCTACGTAGGTTTGAGGAGTAGGAAGGGAGTGTTTTAAAATGAAGGGAGAGAGGGAGAACAAGGGAGGGAAGGGAAAGTAGAGGAAATGTGAAGAGGCATAAGAATGAAATAAAGAAAAGCAGGTGTAGTAAGTGTATTCTGCAAGGAAGAGAAGAAGGGAGGAAGAAGGGAAGAGAGATAGGAGGGAGAGAACTGTAATTGAATGCGGGTGAGTGTCTTAGCATGGAAAGAACAGGGAGGGAAGAGGAGGCAAGTTTGTGGAAATGCACCGATTAGAGAGAGAGGAGGAGGAGGAGGAGGAGGAGGAGGAGGAGGAGGAGAGGAGAAAGAAAGAAAGAGAAAGGCATGAAGTCGGCCAGGGAGAGAGAGAGAAAAAAGAATATGGAAAATAATTGGATGAGAGAGAGAGAGAGAGAGAGAGAGAGAGAGAGAGAGAGAGACGAAAGAAGAGGAAAGCAAGAAGAGAGAAGAAGAGGAAATGAGATAAGAGAATGTCAAGGTATAGGAAGGAATGTATGATTTAAAGAGGAAGTGGAAAGTCGAGCAAGAGGGAGGAGGAGGAGGAGGAGGAGGAGGAGGAGGAGGAGATTCATTAGTCCAACCTCCTGTCGTGTAGAGATTAGAATTGCATTGTCCACGGTTAAAAGAGAGAGAGAGAGAGAGAAATAGTAGAAATTATAAAAAAATGAAGGAAAAAGAAGATAAAGAAAAGAGAGAGAGAGAGAGAGAGAGAGAGAGAGAGAGAGAGAGAGAACTGTTCGCTCTAAAACTTTTCCTTGCATATAAATTTCGTGATATCATCGAAAAGGAAATGGATAAGCCGAGGTGTGGGCGGGAGGAGGAGGAGGAGGAGAAGGAGGAGGAGGAGGAGGAGGAGGAGGAGGAAAGAATTATCAGAGCGTGAAGGGATTGTGATTCATCTCTCTGGGTTCGTTGAGGGAGTTATGGTCTTCTTCCTTCTCCTCCTCCTCTTCTTCCTCTTCCTCCTCCTCCTCCTTCTCCTCCTCCTCCGCGTCTTCCTCTCCATCGCTGTTATTGTCCTTTCCTTCCTTCATCCTTCAATACTTTCTGACTTATTTTTTTCATTGTTATAATCTATTCTTTCTTTCTTTCTTTCTTCTTTCATTCATTCATTCATTCTTTCATCTTTTATTTCTTTGTTCCTTTCTTTTTCTTCTTATTCTTTTTTATTCTTTTCTTTATTTCATTTTCTTTTTCTTGCAATCCTTCCTTCCTTCCTTCCTTCCTTCCTTCCATCCATCCCTTCCCTCCCTTCCCTACACCTCACCTTCTCTCACACCTGTCAACACACACACACACACACACACACACACACATTAACCCTTATCGTGTGTTCCCTCCCATTGAACACACCATAGAAAACGCGGCGACGAAGGGGGAATACTGTTAATAATATCCTCCTTCCCCCTCCTCTCTCTTCCTCCTCTCTCCCTCTCTCCCTCTCTCCCCCATTAAAGAGACAGTCAATTTGCTCCCTCCTCCTTTCCTCTTCCCCTTTCCCCTCATTCTTCCCTCTCTTTCCTCCTTCTCCTCTTCCCTTCCCCTCTTCTCCCCCCCCCCTCCCCTTCCTCCTTACCTATTCCCTTATCGTTAAATTAAATCGTTGACGTAAAAATTAATAGGCATAATAAAAAGTAATGATAATAATAGGTACTAAAAGAATGATAGATGACAAGAAGATAAAATAAAATAACATAATAGGGAAAAAAATTGTGACGATTACTACTACTACTACTACTACTACTACTACTACTACGATATCTCATAGGCTTATTCATTTCCTGCTTTGTGACAGTATCAGAGAGAGAGAGAGAGAGAGAGAGAGATTGTGACCCGTAAGTCCTTCGGAGCCTGACGCTTCATACAATCAACACCGGTACACCACCACCACCATCACCACCACCATCACCACCACCACCACCATACACTCACGCACCCCTCATCCTCTCATCACCATTATCTC
Source organism: Eriocheir sinensis (assembly GCF_024679095.1). Lineage (NCBI taxonomy): Eukaryota > Metazoa > Arthropoda > Malacostraca > Decapoda > Varunidae > Eriocheir > Eriocheir sinensis. The sequence continues at coordinate 1,501,609 of NC_066523.1, forward strand.
TCTCTCTCTCTCTCTCTCTCTCTCTCTCTCTCTCTCTCTCTCTCTCTCTCTCTCTCTCTCTTATCTCTTTATCTATCAGTCTATATCTCTTGTCTGGGTTTCCTGCCTTCATTTTTTATTTTCTTCCTCCTTTTCCTTAACTTTCCCTTCCATTCCCTTTCCTTCATTCTCCCATTTCCGCATTTCATACCCTTTTTCGTATTTTCCCGTTCTTTAAATCTATTCTCATTTCCTTTTCTTTCCTTTAACCACGCTTTTCCCCTTTATTCCCATTTCTTTTATAACTTCCTTTTCCTTTTTTCCATACTAAACTTTTTTCTCATTTTCCTCTCAAGTCCCTTCTCTGTTTCCTTCTACCTTCCCTTCCTCCCCCTTTCACCCTTCCTCTCTCTTTTCCTTTCCCTTCTCTCTTCCCTTCTCTTCTCCTTTCCTTTCTCCCCTCCCTTCCCCTCCCTTCTCCTTTCCCTTTTCCCATCCCTTCATCCCCTTCATTCACCTCTCATCCTTCCTCTCCCTTCTTCTTTCCTTTCTCCCTTCCCTTCCCTTCTCCTTTCCCTTCTTCTCCCTTCCTCTCCCTTCTCTCTTACCTCTCACACCCTTCCCTTTGCCCTTCCCGTCCCCTCTTTCTCACTAACGCTTCTCAAGGCATCACAATTTCTCTTATCAAAAGTACGTAATAATTTTGTCCTTGGCGCTGCCAGGCTGATGAGATTTATGTCCATTCACATCATATTCCTTGATTTGAAAAGTGTGTGCGTGTGCGTGTATCTCTCTCTCTCTCTCTCTCTCTCTCTCTCTCTCTCTCTCAAATATGCTTTTTCCTACTTCTCCTTCCTAGTTCTTCTTCTCTTCCTTCTTCCTCGTTCTTCTTCTCTTCCTTCTTCCTCGTTTCTAATTTATTCTGTCATTGGTAGTTTGTCTTCTTCCTTCCTTATTTCTATTCTTCCTTATTTCTTCTTCTTCTTCTTCTTTTTCCGGGTGTATTTTTGAAACTCGTCCTATTTCGTCTCGTTTCAATCTTTCTTTCATTTTCATTCATTCATTCATTCATTCACTCAGTCAGTCAATCTTTCTTTTACTCTTTCTTCTTTCTTTTCCTTCCCTTTCTTACTTTCATTTTCCTTTTTTTCTTTGTCTTGTTCATTTTTTTAGCTCATCTTCGTCCTCGTCATCGTCCTAGTCCTCTATCTCCTCCTCCTCCCCCTTTCACCTCCTGCTCCTCCTCCTCTTCCTCCTCTGTGATCCTCTATTCCCTGAACCCATTTCCTGTGACACATGGTTCGATTCCCGCTTCGGTTCACTGGTTCGTATCCCCTTAGAGGTGTGTGTGTGTGTGTGTGTGTGTGTGTGTGTGTGTGTGTGTGTGTGTGTGTGTGACCGTTACCTCCTGAATAGCAATACGGTACGGACACGGAAATGGGGAGAGAGAGAGAGAGAGAGAGAGAGATGGAATGGGCGTTACCACACTCAACACAGATCTCTCTCTCTCTCTCTCTCTCTCTCCTTTTTTTTGGGGGTTCCGCTTAAACCAGTGATATTAGTAGTGAAATAATACGTTAAATATACCTAACAAAAAAAAATATATATATAAATCAAACCGCAAAGAATAAATATACTTGATCTTTGAATGAACTACAATACTCTTTTTTGCACTACTGTATGCGAGTCTAAAATTATCACTGTTGTATTTACGAAGGAATTTTTAATGAACTCGTAAATTCCCCGTGATCACAAAGCTTCGGGGAAAAATATGACGGGGGAAAAAAATTAAGGAAGCGTGAGTCATGGTTTATAATTGTGGCTTTGTCATTGCAAGGGAGGGAAGGAGGAGGAGGAGAAGGAGGAGGAGGAGGAGGAAGTATTAGTGAAAATGAAGTTTGTGAAAGATGAGTCTGCCAAAAAAAAAAAAAAATGGCTTCCTCTTCTATATTGTCTCTTTTACATCTTCTTCCTCCTTCTCCTCCTCCTCCTCCTCCTCTTCTCTCTTCTTCATTTTCATCTTCGTGGTTACAGTGGTGGTGGTGGTGGTGGTGGATAGGTATGAATGAATAAAGCAGACAGGTGTTGAAAGTCTGTGGTGGTGGTGGTGGTTGCAGTTATGACGGTGGTGGTGGTGGTGGTGGGGGTGAGTCTGCCTGTCTAATTAAGGTCACGATGCACAGGTGAGTTTCTATATGCAGCAGGTGGTGGTGGTGGTGGTGGTGGTGGTGATGCAGGTGGTGGTGGTGGTGGTGGTGGTGGTCTCAATAACTTATTTTCTCCTCCCCTCAAAGGCCGCGTGTGTTTGTCTGTTTGTTTTCTTGTTTGTTTCTTTGTTTGTTTGTTTTCCTATTCTTACCTTTTTCCTCTTTGTTTCATTTCTTACTTCTTGTTTTTCCTTTTATCTTCTTATCTTCATTTTGCGTCATATACTTCTTCATTATCATCTTTATTTCCTCTATCTTCTTTTTCTTCCCACTTTCTTCGCCTCATTTACTTCCCTTCTTCTTATACTTCATTATCACCTCGTTCGTTTCTCTTTCCGTCTTATTTTTCGTGTTCCATTTTCTTTCTTTATCTTCCTTCCATTACTTTCTTTCATTCACTACTTACTTGTGTCTCCTGTTCTTACTCGTTATGATACTTATGTGTCTCTACTACTACTACTACTACTACTACTACTACTACGACTACTACTACTATTACTACGACTACTACTACTATTACTACTACTACTACTACTACTACGAATTCCCTCATGTTCGGTACACAATCCAACCCTTTCTGTCGTGCCTTCCAACCCTTTCTCCCGACCCCCTCTGCCTCCTCAAATCCACACGTAGGTTCAACTTTCTGTTGGTTCAAAACTTTCCTTTCGCAGATTTTCCCCCCTTTCGTTTACCATTCTCTCTCTCTCTCTCTCTCTCTCTCTCTCTCTCTCTCTCTCTCTCTCTCTCTCTCTCTCTCTCTCTCTCTCTCATTACATCATCTTTTGCAATCTGAATGTCATTGTCAGGAGGAGGAGGAGGAGGAGGAGGAGGAGGAGGTAAGGAAGAAAGAAAGAAAGAAAGAAAGAAAGAAAGAAAGAAAAAAAGGTCGTGAAGGTAGAGACATAAAAGAAAGAAAGAAAGATCGTGAAGGAAGAGACAAAAAATCAGTTAAGAAAGGAAACGAAGAAAGAAAGGAAGAAAAACAAAAGAAAATTATGAAGAAAAAAAAGGAAAAAGAAGAGATATTGTAGGAAGAGACTTACAGAAACGCTGACGAAGAAGAGGGATTAGGATTTGGAGGAAGAAGAAGAAGAAGAAGAAGAAGAAGAAGAAGAAGAAGAAGAAGAATACGACGACGAGGAGGAGAATAAGAAGAGAGAGCAGAATAAGAGTAAGATAAGGAGGAGGAGGAGGAGGGAGCAAGTGCGTTAATCCCCGTAATCTCCCTTCATCCTTCAAGTGTTATTCCCCGAACCTTCCTCAACCTTTACCTGCTGGCGAAAGGCTTTACCGGGAAGGCCCTTTGGTGTTGCGTACCTGAGTCACACCTGTATAGAGTTAGTTGATTAGTTCCCACCTTTGTTGGAACTGTTGCCTCATTTAGTTCTTCTATTTCATTAACACCTCGCTCGTTTCTGCTTTCATTTCTTATTTTTTTTGTTTTTTTATTTTCATTCTTTATCTGCCTCCTTTTCCTCCTTCTCCTCTTTCTCATCACCCTCTTCCTCCTCCTCCTCCTCCTCCTCTTCTTCTTCTTCTTCTTCTTCTTCTTCTTCTTCTTCTTCTTCTTCTTCTTCTTCTTCTTCTTTCTCCTCACTCACTCTCTCCATCCATCCTTTGTCTTCCACTCAACCATACAGCCTTACACACACACACACACACACACACACACACACACACACACACACACATTGTTCCATTTAGCTACTTTCTTCATCAAAAGTTTCACCCAACAGCAACAACAACAACAGTAACAACAACAACATCAAAAGGAAACTAAAGTATTCAGTGACGCGCTTCAAAAAGTTTCTCTCCTCCTCCTCCTCCTCCTCCTCCTCCTCCTCCACCTCTGAAACTTTGAAACGTTCACAACAAACAAAAACAAACAAAAAACCTGAATACTTAAAAAAAAATACAAAAGCGTGTTCCAAAAGTGTCCATTATTACCTCCATAAAAGAAAGAAAGGGAAAAAAAGAAAGGAAAATCTAATGTTATTTTTTTCACCTCCATTTTCTGCCCTGAGAATCTTTTGGGTCGGCTGGTTTTCCTATTTTTTGTAAGGCATTTTTTAGGGGCAACTCTTGTCTAGATTTATGACCCCCATTTTTGTCTATTAGTTTCCCTGTTTTGGCCCTTTTAGTGTTATTGGCCCATTACTGTTTTTTTTTTTGTTTTCACGCCACTAGTTTCTTTTTCCCTCATTTTGTTTTCCTTTTTTTTTTTGTCATGGTTGGTTATGTTAACGGTGGTTAGGTATGATTTATTTTCGAAGGTTTTAGTGGTCCATTAACTTATTTCCATTTATTTTTTCATTTACACGCTTCAGTTTTCCCTATCTTCCGTGTGTGTGTGTGTGTGTGTGTGTGTGTTTGGGTTGGTTAGTTTGATTTCATCCCGAATTTTCTTATTAGCATCAGATTGTTTTTATTTATTTTGTTGTTGTTTTGGTTCTTCAAATTATCATTCTTTACTTCTGCTTCTACTTCTTATATTTCCTTGACTTTCTACTTGTTTCCCTCTTTCCTTTACTTATTTACTTGTTTCTTCCACTTTTCTCCTTTATTTTCCTTCTCCATTTATCCTTTCCCTCTTTTGTCTTACTTTCCTCTTCTTTATTTTCCTTCTAATGTTCGTTTTATTATCCTGTTCTCTCCTTTTCCTCCCTTGTTTTACTTTCCTTTTTCCTCCTTTATTTTCCTTCTTCTCCTTTTATCCTTTCCCTCTTTTGTTTTGCTTCCCTTTTCGTCTTTATTTTCCTTCTAATGTTCCTTTTATTATCCTATTCTCTCTTCTTTTCCTCCCTTGTTTTACTTTCCTTTTCCTCCTTTATTTTCCTTCTCGTTTTTATCCTTTCTCTCTTCTCCTTTACTCTCCTTTTCTACTTTTTTCCTTATCTTTATTTTTCTATCGTTTTGTGTCTATCGTCTTCACAATCTTTCTCTTTATATTTTCAACGCCTCTCTTGGCAGTAGATTTATGACCCTGTTGCTCTTTATTTCTTCTCTTCAAGTAGTGTTATCCGCCTAGTACTCTTTTTTGTCCACTTTTTATTTTTTTTATTCCGTCCGACCTTTTGACTTATCCACCTGTTGCTCTTTAAACCAGAGGCGTTCCCTTTCCTTCTTTTAATCAGCTGTTTTTTCCCCTCCCTATTTTCATATGTTCTCTTTATAACTTTCATGGTGTCTTCTATATTCTTATGTTTTTATTATTTTCATATTGTCTTCTATTTGCTAGCTTACATTCTTAGCGCCTACAGTATATATCAATTGTTATGAAATATTACCCCTTTTTCCTAATCCCAGCGAGAGTTCTTGCGGTAAAGTTGGATATTATAGATTTTTTCCCATCTGGATTCTGATTGTCAAAAAGTGGAAAATTCTAAAGTGAAAAATGAATTCCAACGTGATATCCCAAGTCCGTGGCCATTGTCAGGGGGGACTAAAGAGACTGTTAAACACTTCTCGATATACCCCGGAAGCCTTCTTTGCGGGCTCAGAAAAGTAAGCGCGTATAAACTGCTTCAATGCCTGCTCTATATCAGTCCGTGGAGATTGTCAGGAGTAGACACGAAAGACAACTCGATATACCCCGGAAGCCTTCTTTGGGAGCTCAGAAGAGTAAACACGTATAAAGACCTTCAATGTTCTCTATACATCTGTCCTGTAGCATTACTAGCCCGCTTATCTCCGTCCCGAGGCTGCTGTGACCGTTACTCGCCTCTGCCGTGCCATTAAAGCTCGGCCGCGGGGAGGATGAAACCTGATAAAAGGACTTCTTGTATCAGATGGCTCCAGTATATTGTGGACGCCGCGCGGACTTCGACCACCAGGCAGCCGGCGAGCCAACCAACCAGCCAGTCAATGGGTCTCGTTCAGTGCAGAGTTTGGGGGTAAAAGTTAGATTAGGGTTCCTGGTTTTGTGGGAGTGGGTGGGGGTGGGGGGGGGTTTGTGTGTGTGTGTGTGTGTGTGTGTGTGTGTGTGTGTGTGTGTGTGTGTGTGTGTGTGTGTAGGATCGTTCTATTCCGTGCTCGAGATAGATAGATAGATAGATGAATAGATCGATAGATATTTAGATTGATAGTCAGATCAGTATAGAGATAAGGAAGTAAAGTATAGATAGATAAAGAAAGAAAGAGATAAAGAAAGAAAAAGGAAGGAAATAAGAAAGAAAATAAAAAGAAAGAAAACAGGAAGAAAGAAAGAAAAGAGCAGTAAAGAAAGAGTGAGAAATACAAATCTATAAAAAGACAAAGACAGAAAACAACAACGATAATAACAACAGCAACAACAACAACAACAACAACAACAACAACAACAACAACAAGTCAAACATAAAAAAAAAAACCCACTCATTATTTATTTCCACCTCACCCAACCAAAACTTTCCCTCCTAATAACCTCCCTCGTTACCTGTATTACCTGCCCACCAGCGTCACCGCCATCCTCCACTTCCTCCTCCTACGCTGAGCACAGGTGACTCCAGGTGGCTTTCATCTCCCCTACTTCTACTCTTCCTCATACATTCTCTTCTTAAACTCCTCCTTTCATAAAAATTTTCCCTGTATTTCCCCCTTAAATTCCTGCCTTTGACTTCTACTCTCCCCTCCGTCAGGTAAAGGCTCACAACACCCTCGCCCCGCCGTCTCCCGCGTTCGCGACCTCTCCTTCTCCTCACCTGGTTTTGGGTCACGTCTACCAGTTGTATTTTAACCTAACTTTTGTATCTCTTTTTAGCTTCAGATACTCCTCCTCCCCCTCCTCCTATTTATTTTTATGTTTTCCTTCTTTTTTTCCTCTTTTTTCCTTCTTTTTCGTCAGTTCTTTTCGTTGTTAATTTCTTCTTATTTCCTTTCCGTTCTCTTTTCATGGTTTTCTTTTTTTTACCTCTTTTTTTTATTAGTTTCAGATTCTCCTCTTCCTCCTCTTTTTCCTCTTCTTCCTCCTCCTCGTCTTCGTCCACGTCCTTTTCTTTCTCGTCCTCCTCCTGTTACTTTTATCTCCTTTCACTTTCTTTCCTTTTCATAGTTTTTCTTCTTTCTTTCTTTTCCTCCTCCTCCTCTGCACGCCTGTCTCATTTTCCTAACTTTTGTCCTCAACTTTAGATTCTTCTCCTCCTCCTCCTCTTCCTCTTTTTACATCTCCTTTTTCTGCTCTTTTGTTTTTCTTCTCCTTCCTCTTCGTCTTCCATCCTCTTGACTATTTCCCTCTCTACTTGTCTTAATACCATCTCTTTCTCCTTTCTTCTCTTCTTTTGTTTTCTTTCTCTTTCTTTTCCTCTTCGTCTTCCACATTTTCCTCTGTTTCCCTCTTTCCTTGTCTTTCCACGAACTCATTTCTCTTCTCATTTAACTGCTTTCTTTCTTTCTTTCTATCTTCCTCTTCGTCTTCCACACTCCTCTGTCTTATCACTAACTTTCTCCTCTAATCTTTTTCTCTTTTGGATTTCTCTTCTTCTTTTAGCTCTTTCTCGTTATTGTCTGTTTTTTTTTATCTTCGAGTGTTTTTATCGCTTCGTCTGTGTTTGTGCGTCAATGTTCTATTTCTATCGTCTATTTGTATATCGCTGTTCTTTCTATCTTTTCTCTCGTTACCCTCATTTTCCTTCCTTTCCTCACCTTTCTTTCTTTCTTTCCTCTTCCTCCCTTTCCTATCCTTCGTCATCCTCCGATTCTTCTTTTTCTCCCTTTTCTCTATTCCCGATGTTCCTCTTTCCTTCCTGCTCTTTCTACTATAGACGAGAATAAGATTAAGAATAAGGAGAAAGCAGTAAGGAGAATAAGAAAGGAGAAAATAAGACCAAGAAAGAACAGAAAAGGGAAAGAGAAAGAGAGGAAGAATTGGATTTGATCAGTGTCTTCCCCTGCAGAGAGAGAGAGAGAGAGAGAGAGAGAGAGAGAGAGAGAGAGAGAGAGAGAGAGAGAGAGAGAGAGAGAGAGAGAGACAGAGAGAGAGACAGAGACAGAGACACAAAGAGCGCAATCCTAACAAAGTAAAAAAAAAAAGGACATGAAAGGCGAAAACGAAAAAAAAAAAAACGAGAAAAAAAAAGACGAAAGAATGCCGCTGAATGCCGAACGTTAATGAAATGCAAGCGCGATCCTTCATGCCGGCGAAGGTAAAATATTGAGAGAGCAAACACGAACGTTGGGCGAATACGCAAAAAAAAAAAAAACAAACAAACAAAAAAAAAAGTCTCGTA
>NC_066523.1:1515000-1517500 GCF_024679095.1 Eriocheir sinensis
GCTTCTCACATCAGCTTGTTCTAGAGGCCAAAGAGGGGATCAGTCGGGTTCTAAAGAGTGTTCCTTCAGGCTCATGGTACAGAAGAAGGGTCAAACTACCACCAGGGTCATAAAACTACCCCTGGAAATGCCCCAAACTCCTACGAAAGCCTTCTCAAATAGGTGTTCTTGGGTGATGAATTTTCTTATAATACGACCCAAATTTGTGTCTTCATCTGCCCGTGAGCCTATGTAGCGATATTAGGATCCAGTGTTCATTATGTGTTCAGAATATTAAGGTTGAAGCAGAATTGGTGAGGTCCCCCCTAAAAATATTACTGATGTTTTTTTTTTTCTTCTAGCTGTTGGATGATGATTTTTTTCTCTCGTTTTCTCTTGACCTGCCTTCATATTAATTAAATGAGAAAGGCAATCTACAAAGACCCACTGTTAAGATATGCATAGGCTATCCCAAACCTAACCTAACCTAAACCTAACCTAACCCAAAACTTTAAAAAAACATGATTATTTTTCTCTCGTTTTCTCTTGAGCTGCCTTCCTGTCAATAAAATGACAAAGGTAATCCACAAAGACCCACTGTTAAGATATGCATAGGTTAGCGAGGAGGCGGCGTTAGAGTATAGAATAGCTGGCCATTCGAACAGTTTCTTTGTTTGGCTTTTGTTCCCTCTTCTTTTTACCCTTCTTTCCTGCTAAAACCCAAGTAAGCTACAAAGATACACCGTAAGACAGGCACAGGGTAACCAGACTCCAGCAGGTTATAGAATAGTTACCCATTCGTACTGTTTCTTGGCCTGGACACAGCGAGGGTTTTTTGTTTCCTTTTTCTCTGGGACGGTGGCGGTAGGTAACAGCTGCTGCGTGGCGTGCGAGGTGAAGGTCAGGAAGGCTGCCACCTGCGAACGGCGAGCCAAATGCGGATCACGAGTGGACGGCTGCTTAGTGCGTGACGAACGAGTGTAGGCGGCGGCGGTATAGCCTTTGAATTAGCTCCCTCATGCTTCACCTCCTTCTCCTTCTCCTCCTTTTCCTTCTCCTCCTCCTCCTTCTCCTCCTCCTCCTCTTTCAACTTCGCTTCTCTCTCCACTTCTTTTTATCTTCTGTTTATTGCTTTCTGTTCCTTTTTCTCTCGTTTCTACTCCTTCATTTTCTCTTACTTTCTCATCTTTTTCCTCCTCCTCCTCCTCCTCCTTCTCCTCCTCCTGATGGATGAGAGAAGACAGACCTGATGAAACATAACACCAACGGACCTTATGTGAAGCTGACCAGCGTGACGTGAGGAGGTGCAGCAGACCCCCCCCCCCCTCCTCCTCCTCCTCCAGTCAGCTAGTCACCTCCACCACCTGACTGTTCTCACCTGTCAGCCAGTGCAGGAGGATCAGTTTAGTCAATCAGCCAGTTAGTCATTGAGTCATTTAGTGTTATCCAGTCAATCAGTTTTTCATCTATTCAGCTAGTTAGTCAATTAGTCATCCAGTCAGCTAGTCAGTTAGTCAGTCAAGCAGCCATCCAGTTAAGTCAGTCAGCTATTTTCCCAGTCAGCCAGAAATTTAGCCAGCTAGTAAGTCAGTCAGTAAGTCCGTCAGTCAGCTAGTCAGTCACAGTCAGTCAGTTAGCAAATCAGGTATATATAGTCATCTTGTCATCCAGTCAGCCAGCCAGTCAGCCAGCTAGTCAACCATGAAATCAGTTAGTCACCCAGTCAGTCACCCAGTCATCCACCCAGCTAGAAAATCAGCAGTCAAGTCAACCATCCAGCCAGTCAGTCAGTCAGCCCTTCAGTAAGTCAGTCAGTCAGTAAGCCAGTCAGCTCACCCACCGCCGCCTCGATCAATACGTCATTAGGAGGAACTGGCCATTACCAACACGGGCTCTTTCTTGAACGCACGAGACCGCGAGACCCTCCTCCCCCATACCACCACCACCACTACCACCACCACCACCACCACAACCACCATCACCCTTCCACCTCTGTCATGACCACACTACTCCACGGAAAGTCCCCCTAGCATATTGTTGTTGTTGTTGTTGTTGTTGGTGGTGGTGGTGGTAGGACTGGTGGTGGTGGTGATGTTGGCTCAGTGTGAACTTCGTGTAGCTATTTTTTTTACCATTCTGACACACACACACACACACACACACACACACACACACACACACACACACACACACACACACACACACACACACACACACACACACACACACACACACATGTTCTCGTTTCGCATGCATGATTTCAACAGTTTTTCCTTATTTTATTTTCCTGTGGCCTGTCTCTCCCCTTTTATCGGGCAAACGACTGGCAAATAAAGTCCTTTCGGCTTCATAAACAAACGAGGCTGCCACACGCGTCCACACACAAGGGAGGGAGGCACACGCGTCGTTCCACCTCCAGCTCCCTACATAAGCCGTCTGTTTCAGTCTCGCCACCGCTGAGCTAAATGGCCTCCCGACGCGGTGTTAGTGGACAGCAGAAGGGGAAGAGCTCAGTGGTGGT
>NC_066523.1:1522500-1560000 GCF_024679095.1 Eriocheir sinensis
TGTTACTTAGGTTGTCGGTCTGTTATCTCTGTTTCTGTGTCCCTGTCTCTGCCTCTTTATCTCTGTCTTTCTCTCACTTTTCTTCGGGTGTCATTCTATTAAGTTGTCCGTCTGTTATGTCTGTCTCTCTGTCTCTGTCTCTCTGTTTCTAAGTCTGTTACTGTGATTCTCCCTCTGTTATCAGTTCTACGCACGTTCACTTCTTCCTTGTAATCTTTAGCAATCTCTTCAACCTTGACCAGCAACGAAGGCGAAGGAGAGGTCAGGGAGGGTTGGGGGTGAGGGGTACGGTGGGGTGGGAGTGTGTGCGCCGGCGTGCGTGTGGCGTGCAGGTGCTGGGCGGCTCCTCGGCTCCTGCTCCTGCTCCACCCTGCTATGAGCCGCTGATTTACTTGTCACGTTAATTCCTCCTCCTCCTGCTCCTCCTGCTTCTGCTCCGACCCTGACTCCTCCTGGTTCTGCTCCTCCTCCTCCTCCTCCTCCTCCTACTGTAATTCCTCCTTTTATTTCTCTTCCTCCTCCACTTCTTGTATTTTTTCTTCTACTTCTGCTTCTGTTTCATCTTTTTTCTTCTTTTTCTTCCATTCCTCCTCCTCCTCCTCTTGTTCTTATATTTCTTTTGGTTCTGCTGTTTTCTTTCTTCTTCTTCTTCTTTTTCTTCTTCTTCTTCTTCTTCTTCTTCTTCTTCCTCCTCCTCCGCCTCCCTCACATCGATAAAGACATAATTACTGTCTTTGGGGGAATGAAGTGTGGTTGAGGTTGATAACTTGGCCCGCAGTGTGTTGCCGTGTGTTTCTTTGTGATATGTATTGTGATGTGTTGTGTTCGTTCCTATCTCTTTATTCCTCCTTCCCTCTCTTCCTTCCTTCCTTCCTTTTATTTGTATTTTCTCTTCTTCCTCTCATCTTTACTCTTCTCTTTCTTTCTTCCCTCCTTGCTTTTCTTCCTTCTTTCCTTCCTTCCTTTCATCTTTTTCTCTTTTTTTTTACCTCCCGCCTTCCCACTTATTCATCCCTCCATTGTCTCCTTCCTTCCTCTCATTTTTCTTCCTTTCCTTCCTCCTGCCCTCCTTACTTTCCTCTCCCCCTTCCTTCCTTCCTTCCTGCTTCTCTTCATTTTCCTTTCCTCCCTTCCTTTCTTCCTTCCCTTCATTCTCTCTCTCTCTCCTCCTGCATCCTCCTCCGTCTCCACTTTACCTTCTCCCTCTCTTTCTCCTCCACTCTCCCTCCTTCCCTCCACTTCCTTCCTTCCTCTCGCTGTACCACATGGATTTAATGAGAGCAAAATGGCCTCTCTAAGCAAAAATCATCATCATCATCATCATCATTATCATCATCATCATCATCATCATCAACCACCTGAAGCAGTGAATTCATTACTCGTGTTTTGCTTATAACTCAGATTTCTCATTGAGTGTTGGGTGAGTGGGCCTTTTCTCTGTCTCTGTCTCTCTCTGTCTCTTTCTTTCTCTCTCTCTCTCCCTCCCTTCACCCTGTCTCTTATTATTTATTTTTATTATTTTTTTGTCTGTTTCTATTTCTCTCAATTTTTCTCTTTGTTTCTCTTTATTTCTCTATTTATCTATTATTTTTCTCTTTTTCTCTTTATTTGTATTTAGCTGTTTTTCCTTTTTTTTTTTTAAATTTCTATTAGTTAATTTATCTATACTTATCTATCTATCTATCTATCTATCTATCTATGTTTCTCTCTCTCTCTCTCTCTCTCTCTCTCTCTCTCTCTCTCTCTCTCTCTCTCTCTCTCTCTCTCTCTCTCTCTCCCTCCACATGAAGACCAAGAACACCAAGGGATGAGGCTGATAGTTAAGTCTGTTTAGCGTCTCTTAGTGTGGTCGCCTTTGTGCCTCTTAATAAGGTCGGTAATGAGGTCTTTTTGCGAGGCGCTGGCTTGTTGGGGATGACTTTTCAGGCGCTTGGTGGTTGAGGAGGAAAAAAGAATAGCGTGGGAAATATCGTTTGTGAAGTTTATATATTCGTGTCTTACCGGGGGATGTCTTTTAGTGGGAGGGTAAATATTAGGGTAGTTAGTTAGCTTGTTTTTGATGGGTTTTTAGACGCTTGGTGTGTTTGGAAGGAAAAAGAACAGCGAGGGAAATATCGTGTAGAGTGAAGTTTATATATTCGTGTCGTACCGGGGGATGTCTTTCAGTGGGAGGGGAAATATTAGGGTAGTTAGTTAGCTTGTTTTTGATGGGTTTTTAGACGCTTGGTGGTCGGAGGGGAAAATGTGATTGCGAAAAAAATATGTAGTGTAAAGTTTCCATATTGCTTTCTTAACGTCAATTTCTTGTTTGAAAGCGTAAACGCAAAGTTAGATTATACGTTATTTAAACTTTTCGCGCTACGTTGAATAAAAAAAAATAATATGCAACACAGAAATATATTTTTATACTATATTTTTCTTTTTCTTAACGTTGATTTTTTTTTTTCTGGGGGGTAAATACAAGATTATGCATATTACGCTGTATGTATATATACTTTAAGAATAACTCCGTGAAGCACAAGCGGGTGTAAATGGAAAGGTCAAAGAGGAGTTATTTTAGCGGGAGGAATGTTTTAAAAATACAGCCAGAACTCCAACCACCACCACCACCACCATCATCAGCACCACCACCACCACCACCACCACCACCGCCTCAAGGTATTGCGAGGAACAGCCTTGACGGTGAACACGAACCCTTGCCCTTAAACCTTTCTTCCCTCTTGTTTTTTTTCTATTTTTTATTAGTATGTTATTTTTTTATTATTTTATGGCCTGTCATTGTTAATATTTTTTTCAGTATATATATATTTTTTTGCTTGTTATCTTTGCCTTTTTTTATTTTAATGTACTGCTGTCATATAGTATCGGATTCATTGTCTATTTTTTTAGTTTCATATCTTCCTTATTACTTTGTTTTCATTTTTATATATCTTTTTCTGTCATTTTTCCTGTCTTTTTTTGCCTCTCCTTGTCTCTGATCTCTGTTTTATTGGTTTTCTTTCTCCTTCTCCTTCTCTTCATTCTTCTTCCCCCCCTCCTCCTCCTCCTCCTCCTTCAGCTCCTCCTCAACCTCTTCTTCCACAGCTAATCCTCACGCTCACCGTAATAATAATAAATCCCTAACAGGTGCCGGAAGCGAAATCAACGTTGCGAAATACAAAGAAAACTCGGATGGAACCTTTTAATTTGCAGACTTGTAGATTCAGAGTGAACACGCGGCAAGCATTGGGTGGGCGCGGAAAGGCGAAGAACTGAAGAGGTCGGAAGTGGAAGTGTTAGAAGGCGAGGAGAGGAAAGGAAGGAAGGGGAGGAAGAGGAGGGTAGCGAGGTAGATGAAGAATGGAAAAGAGTGAGTGGAAGAGTTTGATGGGAAGGGAGAAGGGAAGGAAAGGAAAGGAAAGGAAAGGAAAGGAAAGGAGGAGGAAGGTAGCGAGGTATAGTTAGAAGGTGATAATGTGACTGGTTTAGTGTTTGAAGACGAGGAAGGAAGAAGAGAAGGGAAAGAAAGAAAAGGAAAGGAAAGGAAAAGGAGGAGGAAGGTAGCGAGGTAGTTAAGAGGGGATTATGTGACTGGGTTAGTGTTTAAAGACAAGGAAAGAAACGAAGAAGGGAAGGAAAGGAAGAGGAAGAAAATAGCGAACCACGAAAGTGATTTAAGAATAGGATAAAGGGAAAGGAAGGAATATTCTATGGAAGGGAGACTATGATAAATGGAAATGAAAACGAAGATGTAGATAATGAGAGTAGGAAGAAAGGAAGGAAGGTAGAGTGAGAACGTGAGGGGAAAGAGGGAAGGGACATTCTATAGAAGAAGAAAACACGAGAGAAATGGAAACAATGGGACATGTATGGAGAAGAGGAAGGAGGGGAGGAAGGCAGGAGGGCAAAAAAAGAAAAAGAAAATGGTGAGGGCGTGAGAAGAAAGATGGATGGGGCCTTCCATAAAAGAGGGAGAGAACATGATAAATGGAGGAGAGGGGATCTGTGTGAAGAGGAAGGAAGAAAGGAAAAAAAAAGTTAAGGATATGAAAGCTGCGTTAAGGCGTTAGAGGAGAGAGGGAAGGGCACTCTTTTGGAAGCGAGATAACATGAGAAATAGAACAGAAGGAAAGAGGAAGGAAGGAAGGAAGGGAAGGAGTATAAACGAAGCATTAGGACCAGGTCAGGAAGCTATGTAAAGGCGTGAGAGGAAAGAGGAAAGGGACAGTCTATAGGAGAGTGAGAGAGCATGGGAAATCGAAACAAGGGTACATGTGTGAGAGGAGGAAGGAGGAAAGGAAGGAAGGGAAGGAATAGAAAGATTGTATTAGGGCAGGTCAGGAAGCTATGTAAAGACGTGAGAGGAGAGAGGAAAGGGACTGTATATAGGAGAGGGAAAGAACATGTGGGAACAGCGATTAGCGGGCTTTTTTATACACCTTTTTTGTTGTCCTTGAGCTGTCTCTTTAGCTGTAAAAAAAATAATGAGAAATGGAAACGGAGGTATATGTGTGATTAGAGGAAGAAGGGAAGGAAGGGAAGGAATAGGAAGGAATCATTAGGACAGGTCAGGAAGCTATGTAAAGGCGTGAGAGGAAAGAGAAGGGCAATCTTTAGAAGCGAGAACGCATGAGATATAAAAACTAAGGTACGTGTGTAGAAAATAGAAAGGAGAGGGGAGGAAGGAAGAAATAGAAGGTTTTTATTAGGGCAGGTCAGGAAGCTATGTAAGGGCGTGAGAGGAAAGAGAGAAGGGCAATCTTTGGAAGCGAGAAAGCATGAGATATAAAAATTAGGGTACGTGTGTAGAAAATAGAAAGGAGGGAGGAGGAGGAAGGAAGGGAATAGAGAGATGGCATTAAGGCAGGTCAGGAAGCTGGGTAAGGACGTCAGAGGGAAGGAAGAGGAGGGAAGGACAGTCAGCGTAGGACCTCCTTCAGATCCTCCCGTCACGTGAAGATAAGAGGAAAAGAAAAAGGAGGATAAGGAAGTAAGGAAGATGAAAATAATTAGTTTGTAAGTAAGAGGGTTGGAATAGAAAAACGACACATAACCTGAAAATTTAGATAAGGAAAGCAAAGGAAAACATAGGGAGGCAAGGGAGGCAATTCTGTGAGTTAGTGAAGGGGAAAGAGTGAGAGAAAAAAAACAACGATATATAACCTAAGAGTAAAGAGAAAACAAGGAAGAGGAAGAGGAAAATAATCAGGAAAGAAAGAGGAAGATAGAGTGTGAGAGGGAAACAATACAGAACCTGAGAATATCGAAAAAAGGAAAAAAAAAAAGACTATTGAGAAGAAAAGGGAAGATAATGGAGCAAGAGAAGCAAGCAAACCAGTAACTATATATAAGAAGGACAAACCAGAGCATAGATAAGGGGAAAAAGAGGAAGAGGAAGGAGATAGAGAACCAAGAGGAGCAGATCAGTAACTATATAAGAAGGACAAACCAGAGCATAGATAAGGGGAAGAAGAGGAAGAGGAAGGAGATAGAGAACCAAGAGGAGCAGATCAGTAACTATATAAGAAGGACAAACCAGAGCATAGATAAGGGGAAGAAGAGGAAGAGGAAGGAGATAGAGAACCAAGAGGAGCAGATCACTAACTATATAAGAAGGACAAAGGAGCCAAACGACATACACCTACCAACACCTTCACCGTCAGAGTATTAGCCGAAGACCAGGTCATGAGGCGCTCCGAGTCACACGCTAGAGAGGATTAAACACGGCCGGAGGATCAGACGGAGCTTATCCCGCGGCTCCTTGCAGGTGTGAGGCGAGGCGTGCATGTGTGGAGGGCCCGAGTGCCAGCCAGCGAGGGATAGGACAAGGTAGATGAGTAGATGAAGAAGAAATGAAGGGTAGAAGGGAGAGGTAGAGGAGGTTAGAAGAGGTTGTGATGGTGATGGAGGAAAGCGAAGAAGAGGTGGAATATGAGAACTGGGAAGGGAAGAAGGGGATGAGAGAGAGAGAGAGAGAGAGAGAGAGAGAGAGAGAGAGAGAGAGAGAGAGAGAGAGAGAGAGAGAGAGAGAGAGAGAGAGAGAGAGAGAGAGAGAGAGAGAGAGAGAGAGAGAGAGAGAGAGAGAGAGAGAGAGAGTTAACAGCAAAAATCACATAAAAAAACGAGATCACAGAGGGGAAAAAAAAAGATAGAAAATGAGAGATAGAGATACCAGCAAGAATCGTGTAGGAAAAAAAAGGGAAGAGGAAAAAGGAGGTCGTTATAGTGGAAGAGGAAGAAAGGAAGAAGGATAGAAAAAAAAAGAGAGAGAGAGAAAGAGAGAGAGAGAGCACCAAGAATAGTGTAGGAAAGAAGGAAAGACGAAAGCGTAGGCAGTCAGTTCTTTTCAACCATCCTTCTCTTACGCCTTCATCCCCGGCGTGTGGGCGTGTTTACCTGCCTCTCTCGGGTGCTCGGGGCCCCGTGCTCGCTCAAAGCCTGGGTAAACAGCGTGAAGGCGGGCGGGCGGACGTGTTTGTGGCGGGCTTCTGTTCCTTATTGGGCTTACTTGTTCTCCTAATGAAGCTTTCTGGGCGTTCCTATCCCTGTTGCCTTCCTCTTCCTCTGTTACGTTTGCTGTTGTGGGAGTCTTGACGTTTTTATCTTTCTTTTACAGTAACGGAAACAGCTGACGGGGATAATAACGAGTTTTTTCTCTTCTCTTCTCTCTCCTCTTTTTCTCTACTCATTTTTTTTTTTTTTACTTAGCTATATACCTTTTCTCTCTTCCTTCTTCCTCCACTCTTCTCTCTCGCTACCCCTCTCTCTGTTCTTTTTATGTGGAGATATACGTTTATTTTCTCTTTCTTCCCCCTCTCTCCTCTCTTCTTCCTCTTCTTCTCTCTCTACCTCTCTGTCTACACTTATTCTGTAGCGATATATGTTTCTCTTCTCTTCCCTCGACCTCCGATATTTGCTGACGTCACTCAATCTACACGAGCTCGCGGGATGTAGCTACCTCATTTACCTCTGTAGCTTGCTCGCCTCCTCCCGGCAACGCTCGGGCACGGGAGATGTGCGTAGACGAGGCGGCGAGTAGAATCAGGTAAAGGTGAAGGGTAGACTGCTGTAAAGGTGAGGTGTCAAAACGATCTCCGGGTGTAGCGATCACGGAGGCAGGGAGAACGCGGGTAGGGAAACGTGAGTGAAGTGAAGGTGTTGGGAAGTGTCGAAGAGGTGGTTTTCATATATGGTTAACATGAGTATAGTGAAACAGCGTAACGAGTGTATTATTTATTTTGTTTTTGCAGTTAAGGAAACAACAAACAGAGGAAACAAAGCCCGCTGCCGCTGCTCCTGCAAATAACTGATTGAGTAGGAGATATGAACAACAGACAGGGAAGGGAAGGAGGTCATAGCGAAAGAAATAGAGGAAGAGAGAAACTAGCAGCAAGGCTCACGTAGAAGGAAAGGCGAAAGATGAGGACGTATTAGTGGAAGAGGAAGAAGGGAAGAAGGAAGAGGGAGAGAGGGGGAGAGATTGCAGCAAGAATCACGTAGAAGGAAATCAAGAGAAAAGAGGGGCTAGAGTTCTTAGTGGAAAAAGGGAAGAGGGAGAGGCAGAGAAAGAGCGAGATAGCAGTCAGAAACTCGTAAGAAAAATAGAGCTCACTCATTTCAGCCATCCTTCTCGTACGCCTCCAGACTGATATATGAAAAGAAAACGTTGGGAAAGGTAGTGAATTTAAAAGGACTTACCACTACTGATGCTGACGATTATAATGATGCTCTGCTGGAGGAGAATGAAGTAGAGAAGCGTTGTTGTTGTGTAGTATGGAAGTGAAGAGGTATATGTGTGTGTGTGTGTTGGGGGAGGGGGGGGGGGTTGACAGGTGTGCGGGTCATATCAGGTCCAGGTGTGGGCTGAGGGGGTGAAGCTGGGGGGCGGGGGAGGCGGCAGGGGGTGGCAGAGGTAGGAGGGAAGGGTTGGCTTGTTGTCCTTTTATGAGAGAGAAAGAAAGAAAGAAAGGAGAGAAAGAGAGAGAGAGAGAGAGAGAGAGAGAGAGAGAGAGAGAGAGAGAGAGAGAGAGAGAGAGAGAGAGAGAGAGAGAGAGAGAGAGAGAGAGAGAGAGAGAGAGAGAGAGAGAGAGAGATCAACACCCCCAAAACTTTCCCTCAACACCACCTGTCTGACTACCACCACCACCACCACCACCACCACAAGAACAACAGCAACAATAAAAATAACAATAACAAATAATAACAGCAACTACTACTACTACTACTACTACTACTACTACTACTACTACTACCACTACTACTACTACTACTACTACCATAACTACAATCACAACAACAACAACAAACAGAGGTGAATTTCCAGCACACAAAAGCTGAACTGAGTGAGTGAGAGGAGGAAGAGGAGGAGCAGGAAGAGGAAGAGGAAGAGGGGAAGATAATGTATAGCCGAGGGGAGAGAAGAGAAAGGAATGGAAGGGAAGGGGAGAAAAGGAAGGGAAGGGAAGGGAAAGGAAAGGAAAGGAAAGGAAAGGAAAGAAGGGAAGGGAAGGGAAGGAAAGGAAAGGAAAGGAAAGGAAAGGAAAGGAAAGGAAAGGAGACGAAAGGAAGGAAAATAAAAGAAAGGAAAGGAGGGATGAACAGAGTGGTGTTGAGAAGGAGGAGGAGATGAAAGTGGAGGCGGTGGTGGAGGTGATGATGGTGAAAATAGCAAAGTGGATGTGGTTATGTGGGTGGATAAAGTGGTGGAATAAAGTTTTGTGAATGTGGTAGGTGGAAGCGGATGAAGTGAGATGGTGGTGATGGTGGTGGTGGAGTTTTAATAATGATGGAAATTGTGGGTGTGTGAGTAAATTGGTAGCGGTGGTGATGGTGGTGGTGGTAGTAGTGGTGGTGGTGGAGGTGATGGTGGTGGAGGTGGTGTTTGGTAATAGGAATGTGGAGGAGTGAGTCGTCGGGTGGAGGTTGGTATGGAGTGAATGTGGTCTGGCAGGTTAGTGACTCACTCTCTCATCTCCCCCCTCCTCCTCCTCCTCCTCTTCCTCTTCCTCCTCTTCTCCCATTTCCTTCATCGTCCCCAACTACACTTTATCTTTCTCTCTTTCCTCCTCTTTTCTTCCTCTTTTTCCTCTTCTTTCCCTTCTCCTTTTTCCCCTTTTCATTCCCTTCATCCCTTCCTCTCCTTTCCTTCTCTTTCAATTCTTCCTCCCTCTCCCTTCCTCTCTTCCTCCCTTTCCTCCCTGCTGCACTTTTTCGTCCCCTTTTCTCCCTCTTTCACCCTTCTCTCCACTTCCTCCCCAGCTGTCCCTTATCTCCCCTTCCTCCTCTATTCCTCCCTTCCATCCTTCCCTTCCTCCTTTGTCTCCTCCGTTTTCCCTTCCTCCTTCCCCCTTCCTCCCTTTCCCCTTCCTCCTCTTTGCCTCCTTTCCATCCTTCCCTTCCTCCTTCGTCTCCTCCGTTTTCCCTTCCTCCCCTCTCCCCTTCCTTCCTCCCATTCCTCCTTCCGGCTTCACCTCTTTGATCGTCATACACGCTCACCAAACCGGTTTTTAATGCCTTATTTTTTCTGGTACGCTATTTTTCCGGGTTAACTGGGGACGGCTTCCACACACACACACACACACACACGCACACACGAACACGTCATCACAGTTTGTCTTGTTTTTTCTTGTTTTTGTGAATATCGTGTTTGATGTGATAAGTATGTTTTACCTTGCTTCGTTTAACAAGTGCTGGTGGATATGACTTCTTTTGCTGTTGTTGTTGTTGGTGGTGGTGTTTTTTGTTGATGTTTTTTTTAATTTTTAGTTTATTTTTGTTTGTTTTTATGTTTCAATCTTCTTTTTCTTTCGTTTTTTTTCTTTCTTCTGATTCTGATTCTTTTTCTTCTTTTCCTTCTTTTTCTTCTACTTTTTCTTTTGTTTTTCTTTCTTACTTTCTTCTTCTTCTTCTTCTTCTTCTTCTTCTTCTTCTTCTTCTCACTAATATAATCATCATCATTATTATTGTCATCATTATTAGCGTCTTGTCTTCAACCTTAGAATGAGAGTCGAATCACCATCACCATCATCACCATCACCACCATCACCACCACCACCACCACCCACACACATGGTCTTTTTCCCCTCGGACGACCACAAACACGAAGAATCAGCAACTTTACGGATCCGTCAACACGCCAATAGTTTTTATCGAGTTTTTACATGCAAACTTCCCTTCCCTTAACGAGGCGATAAGTCTGGCGGCGATAACTTTTTTTCATGTCTCCTTACGTGTAATTAATCGTGATAATGACCCCGTAGTATTTTTTTTTTTATATTTTCGTGCGACGGATGTGAAGGATGATGTCTGAGAACGGTCTTCGTATAGTGTGGGTATAGATACACACACACACACACACACACACACACACACACACACACCTGAGTTCTCTGCACCCCCTTCAGGAAATGCCGTGAAAATCGATCCACGTTATCCGGGGAGGCGGCGGCGTGGGTGGAGGGAGCGTGTGTGTGGCTGTGATCTTTTTGGCGTATTGATCTTGGCGGTGTGTGTGTGTGTGTGTGTGTGTGTGTGTGTGTGAGAGAGAGATGTTAGTTTAAAGATTTTATTTATTTTAATTCTTACTCTACCTTATTATTTTACGTTTCTGTTAATTATTTGCATACTTAACTCTTTCTCAGGTGAATAGACGAGAGATTATCAATATTTATTATTTTTTCTCTTATGTTCCTTGTTTCCTATTCCTTTCCTTTAAACAATTATCTTTTTTCTATATTTTTATTCTTTTACTCAGTCTTTCCTTCATGTTTCTTCTTTTGTCCTTCTTCTGTATTTCCTTTAACAAACTCCCCATTTCCTTTATCTCATTTTCCTGAACCTGTCCTTTACCAAACCATTCCCACATTAAACGCTATTCCCAAAGTCTACCCTTAAGAGCCTGTATCCTCCCCCTCCACCCCCGTTTTCTATACCCCCTCGCTGCTGCACCTACAGCTTGCATTGGGACCATAAATAACGTAAACACAGTGTATGATCGATGAACGAGTGTCCTCCGTCGTTGCCCGCCCACGCTCTCTTCCGTCTGGTAGCGAAGAGGAAGAGGGAGGGAGGGGAAGGGGGCGTAGGTAGTCGGAACGAAGAGGCGAACGGGTTTTCCCTCTGAGTCACGTGTGCTTGGCTCGTGAGGGAAGGGAGAGAGAGGAAGGAGTAGAGGAGTAATGTATGTGTGGGGGAGTGGGTGAGGAAGGAGATGCAGTTGTGTGGGGGAGATTTCGTATAGGAATAATTTATGAGTGTTACCTCTGACTCAGTTTGCTTGACTGCGGGGAACGGGAGAGAGGGGGAGGGAGAGGAACAATGTATGTGTGTCTGGGGGGAGGTAAGTTGAGGAGCGTAGGAATAACATATGAATGTGTGGTGTGGGGGGAGTGATAGTGATGTGTGTGTACTTGTGTGGGGTATGAGGTGGGAAGGTACGTGTTTGTTGGGGTAAGACGTAGTTTGCAGTATAGGAAAGACTTGGGTGTGTATTCTATTCTGTGGTGCGTAGAAAGAATTTACATGTACCCGGGGTTGAAATGGTAGAGAAGGAACAGTATATTTGAGTTGTACGAATGCATTGTCAAAGGAAGGGAAGTATGTAGAGATGTGTGTGTGTAGATGGAATGTAGAAGTAGAAAAGCCTTATCAAACTATCACTAGGCCCATAAAACTACCCATGGCAATACTAACAACACAGCAACCTCTACGAAAGCCTTATCAAATGTGAATGTGGGTGTGTGTGCTCCGAAATGTTTGTGAATATGGACCTTATTTGTTACATGACCTCCACGCACACAGTACGGAAATTTCTAAACGGTTTTCAAATTACAAACATGAACAAATATATATTATCAAATGTGCCTTAGCAAATGTGAATGTGTGTGTAAACCCCGAAATTTTGGAGAATATGGACCTTATTTGTTACATGACTTCCAAGCACACACTATGGATATTCGCAAATGGTTTTCAAATTACAACTGGAACAAGTCTTATGAAATGTGCTTTATCGAATATGTGCGTTTTCAAATTACAACTCGAACAAGTCTTATCAAATTTACTTTATCAATTGTGTGTGTGTAATCCCCGAAATGGAGGATATGGACCTAAATTAGTTTCATGACTCCCTTACACACTCTACGGATATTCGCAAGTCGTTTTCAAATTACAACTTTAACAAGTCTTATCAAATTTACTTTATCAATTGTGTGTGTGTAATCCCCGAAATGGAGGATATGGACCTAAATTAGTTTCATGACTCCCTTACACACTCTACGGACATTCGCCAATCGTTTTCAAATTACCATGGAAATACCAACACCACAACCTCTATGAAAGCCTTATCAGATATATGTGTGTGTGTAATCCGCGAAATATTGGAGGATATGGACGTAGATTATTAGTTTCATGATTCCCGTACACACTCTACGGACATTCGCCAATCGTTTTCAAATTACCATGGAAATACCAACACCACAACCTCTATGAAAGCCTAATCAGATATATGTGTGTGTGTAATCCTCGAAATATTGGTGGATATGGACCTAAATTAATTTCATGATTCCCTTACACACTCTACGGACATTCGCAAATCGTTTTCAAATTACCATGGAAATACCAACACCACAACCTCTATGAAAGCCTTATCAAATGTGTGTGTGTGTGTAATCCGCGAAATATTGGAGGATATGTACCTAGATTATTAGTTTCGTGACTCCCTTACACACTCTACGGACATTCGCAAATCGTTTTCAAATTACCATGGAAATACTAACACCACAACCTCTATGAAAGCCTTATCAAATGTGTGTGTGTGTGTGTGTAATCCGCGAAATATTGGAGGATATGGACCTAAGTAATTAGTTTCATGACTCCCACACAAACTACGGATAGCTATTCCCAAATCATTTTCAAATTACAAACAGGAACAAGTAGGTATTATGAATTTCGTAATCTGAAAAAAATAAACAAATCAAAAACAGAATCCTCACTTTTTTGGCCGCCACCGAAACAGAAGCAGTTGAAAGTTGGCCGAAATGATTGTATAGTAGAAATGATTGTATTGTAGAAATGATTGTATTGTCGAAATGATTGTATTGTCGAAATGATTGTATTGTAGAAATGATTGTATCGTCGAAATGATTGTATCGTCGAAATGATTGTATTGTAGAAATGATTGTATTGTAGAAATGATTGTATTGTCGAAATGATTGTATTGAAGAAATTATTGTATTGTAGAAATGACTATTGTAGAAATGATTGTATTGTCGAAATGATTGTATTGTCGAAATGATTGTATTGTAGAAATGATTGTATTGTCGAAATGATTGTATTGTCGAAATGATTATTGTTGAAATGATTGTATTGTAGAAATGATTGTATTGTAGAAATGATTGTATTGTAGAAGGGTTAAAATTTCAATTGCTGGCCGAGCGCTCGCTGATAATTACCGCTGTTGCTAATTGTTGTTCGGGAAGGGTCTGATAATTACATGCGATTTTATGGCTGAATGCAACACCAAGGCACCCAGCATTGTGTTGTTGCTCAGATGTTATTGTTATTGCTGTTATTGTTACTGTTGTTATTGGTGTCATTACTATTTTTATTACTTTTATTATTATCATTATTACTACTACTACAACTACTACTACTACTACTACTACTACTACTACTACTACTACTACTACTACTACTACTTGTTCTTCTTGTGCATCTTGTTAATTTTTTCGTTTTTTTTTTTCCTTTTCTTCCTCGTTTTCTTCTTCTTCTCTTCTTCTTCTTTTTCTCCTTCTTTATTTTTCCTCTTCTTTTACTACTACTACTACTACTACTACTACTACTACTACTACTACTACTACTACTATCATTATTATTAACCTTGTCATTCTTTTTCTTACAGGTATGTGAGAGCGACGGTCACGAGGTCTCAGGTGTTAATTAGGCAGTGACGGGCCACGACGCAGGTGAGAGAGAGAGAGAGAGAGAGAGAGAGAGAGAGAGAGAGAGAGAGAGAGAGAGAGAGAGAGAGTTATTATTCGGGAGGGGGGGGGGGATAACATAGCGCTAATAATACGTTCCCATTGACTAGTGGAAAAAAAATATTGTGTGATTTATTTTTATCCTCCACAACAATGCATAGAGAACCTTAAAGGGGTCAGGCTTGTGTGTGTGTGTGTGTGTGTGGGTGGGTGGGTGTAGTGGTGGTATTAATAGTAGCAGTAGTAGTAGTAGTAGTAGTAGTAGTAGTACCAGCACCAGCACCAGAAGATCTCAATACAATTACTTATATGAAATTTCACGACATTTATTTGTATTATTGATTGGTGGGATATACCTTATAGAGAGGGAATTTGGGTCTCCTCTCTCTGGTGCACCTGGGAGGCCGGAGGTTTGGAGGTAAGAGCAAGGCAGGGGGAAAGGGAGCGGGTGTCCTCTGCAGCGCTAGTGGCCAAATCTGAAACTCGATCTGGTTCTGATTCTGCTGATGCTCGCTGGAATTGCCTTTGTAACGACTGCACCCGGTCCCTCTCTCTTGATGTTGCGTTGCAGGGGTCAGGTCTCTAGGTAGGTGTCTTTAATTGTCGACGTATAATACTTAACTTCTATAGTGATTTTCTTTGCTTGGACTGAAAAACAAACAAACAAACTAATGACAAACAGATTCTCCTTACAACTCTTCTTCTTTTTTTTTTTTTTTTTTTTTACATTCTTATCCATTTTTTGTTCTTCCTCCTCTTAACTTCTATAGTGATTTTCTTTGCGTTGACTGAAAAAGACAAACTAATGATAAACAGATTCTCCTTACAACTCTTCTTTTTTTTTTTTTTTTACATATCCATCTATCACATTTTTGTTCTTCCTCCTCTTAAATTCTATAGTGATTTTCTTTGCGTTGACTGAAAAAAAAGACAAACTAATGATTAATAGATTCTCCTCTTCCAACTCTTCTTTTTTCCTCCATCCTTATCCATCTTTCACATTCTCGTTCTTTCATCCTTCTCCTCTTCTTATCTTTCCTCCTTCCTTCTTATCCTCCTTCTCCTGATTCCCTATTTAATCTTAATCTTCTAACTCTCCTTTTCCCTCCATCCTTATCACATTTTCGTTCTTTTCGTTCGCTTCTTCTTGTCTTCCCTCCTTCCTCCTCTTTATCTTCTTCCTCTTCTTTATCATCCTCTTTTTTATCTTAATCTTCCAGCTCTTCCATTTTTTCCTACATCTATACCTCATTTTCGCTCTTCCATTCTTCTCTTCTTATCTTCTCTAATTCTCTCTTCTTCCTCCTCTTCAAACCACCATTCATTCCTTTCCTCCATTCTCTCTACTTTCTCCTAACCACCAAACTTGCCTTCCCCTCCTCTCGTTTCCTTCCCTCCCTCCCTCTCTCCTTACCTCCCTCTCTCCATTCATAACTTTCCTCCCTCCGCCTCCTCACAGCGGCAGGACAATGGAGGAAAACACTACTACGCCTCCACCTTGTTTCCTCCTCCGGGCTTAGAGTGAGAGAGATGGAGGGAAGGAGGGAGGAGGGAGGGAGGGAGGGAGGAAATAGAGTAGAGAGTTTCTTTCTTGGTTTTGTTTCCTATGGCCTTCTCCTCCTTCTTCCTCCTCTTCCTCTTCTTCTTTTTCTGTCATTTGTATTTCTTTGTTTGTCTGTAGAGGGGTGGAGGGAAGGGAAGAAAGGAGGAAAGAGAGCAGTTATTTTCTTCCTTGGTTATGTTTCCTTCTCTCTTCCTTTCTTCCCCTCCTTCTTATTCTTCTCTTTATCTTTGTTTTTTTCCTTTTTTCCTTGTCTATGTTTATTATTGTATTTTGATGTATTTTCCTTTCTTTCATCGTCTATTTCTCTCTTTCCGACTCGCTTTAACTTTTTCTTTATTTTTCGTTTTGATTCCTTGTTTTGTTTTTGTTTTTTCACTTTTTTTGTCTTCGTTTTTTTATGAATCTTTCCTCGTATTCCGTTTCTCGACGCGCCATGTTTCTTTCACTATATATATCTTTCATTTTTTTCCTTCTTGTTTGTTTTGCTTTTAACATTTTTTATTACTGTTTTTTAATCCCCTTGCTTTCCATTTCCCTTTATATCTCTCCCGACATGGCGTGCTTCGTCGTATTTTATTTCAACCGTTATTTTTATTTTATCTTCAGTCATACCATATTTTTGCTCCTGTGTGTGTGTGTGGGTGTGAGTGTGGGTGTGTGTATATGCAATGGGAGGTGTAGATGTGTGTGTACGTATAGGAGAAGGAGGAGGGATGTGTGTGTGTGTGTGTGTGTGTGTGTGTATGTATGTAGATATGTGTATGTGTTTGTGTACGTGGAAGGTTTGTAAGTATCAATAGATGAGTGTTTATGTGTATGTGTATGTGTGTCTATGTGGATATGTATGCGTGTGTGCGTGCGTTTGGTAAATACGTGTCACTAGGTGCTTATGTGTGTGTGCGTACGTGTGTCAGTCTCAGGATATGGGTGTAGGCGGAAGGAAACACTGACACACTGAAAGGAAACGGCTGGGTGCCATTTCTCTGCGGCGCCGTGGACTGTGTCGCTGCTTCCGGGGCCGCCGCGGCACTCTTAAAGCTGATCTGCGGCTGTCGGCTGTGCGGCTGGGTGTGGGTGGGAGGGTGGTTCTGAAGGGGTCTGGGTGGTGCTGTGGGTGGAAGGCGGAGGGTGCGGTGAATGAGTTATCCAGGGGTGGGGGATTGTGTGATGGGTAGGGGTGATTGCAGGCGTCTGGGTGTTAGTGTGTGGGTGTGTGGCTCTGGGGGAGGGGAGGGTGGCTCTGAGGATTGGAGAGGGGGAGGAGGAGAGGTTTCGTGAGGTCTGACGGTGGGTGGAAGTGGGGTGAGGTGAATGACTTATACTAGGGTAGGGGTTGTGAGGTTTGGTGTGTTGGTGGGCGTCTGAAAATAGTGTGTGAGTGGAGGATTGCATGGGGTGAAAAGGGGTTCTGTGAGGGGGTTGTGGGTTGAAGGGGAGGGATAGAGGTGAATGACTTATACTAGGGTGGGGGTTGTGAAGTTTGGGGTGTTGGTGGGCGTCTGAATGTAGTGTGTGTGGAAGATTGCGTGGGGAGAAAAGGGGTTCTGTGGGAAGGGGCTGGGAGTGGAAGGGAAGGGGGTGAGGGGAATAACTTATACTAGGGTGGAGGTTGTTAGTTTTGGGGTGTTGGTGGGGATCTGAATGCAGTGTGGTGTTCTGTGGGAAGGGGCTGTGAGTGGAAGGGAAGGGGGTGAGGGGAATGAGTTATCCTAAGGTGGGGGGAGTTCGTGGGTGTCTGAATGCAGTGCGTAGGTGGAGAATTACATGGGACGAAGGCATGTGTAGTAAGGGTCGAGGGGAGAAGAGGGGCATAGATCTCGTGGGGGGGCTGAAACTGAAGGGGCTTGGTGGGGCTATGTGTAAGGGGAGTAGAAAGGAAAACGTAGGTTGAAGCGGTGGACTCGAAAGAACTCAATGCTTATCATGGGGCTGGTATATAGAGGATGCCGGGGATAGTTTACGCATTTTCGTTGTTTATATGTGGAATAACCGTGATTCAGTGGCTGTGCAGGTGGACGGGTGGATGAGTGGATGGTGGGGTTTAGGGATGAATGGGGCAGATGTATGGGGGCAGTGAATGTAGTGGGTAGTGTTATAGGAACGATTTTGTGAAGGAATGAGAGAGAGAGAGAGAGAGAGAGAGAGAGAGAGAGAGAGAGAGAGAGAGAGAGAGAGAGAGAGAGAGAGAGAGAGAGAGAGAGAGAGAGAGAGAGAGAGAGAGAGAGAGAGAGAGAGAGAGAGAGAGAGAGAGAGAGAATATTACTGGTTTGAGATGCCATCGTAAGAGAATGGCGTAGGCGTCTTTGTCTGCATCCTCGGTGCGCACGCTTAGGAGGAGGAGGAGGAGGAGGAGGAGGAGGAGGAGGAGTGTCTAAAGCTGTAGTCACTAGGGTTGCGTGTGGGTGCAAATGTGTGTGTGTGTGTGTGTGTGTGTGTGTGTGTGTTGATACTATTCGCTAGCTCATTATACTCTGTGATAATGATGCTCTAGAATGATGATGATGATAATGATGATGAGCTTGTAATGAGGGTGCTATCGTAATATGGTGACATCACACGAAAAAAATGGTGATGGGCTTTGCTGGTGGTGGGGATGATGGTGGTGGTGGTGAGATAGTGTTGTGGTGATGCATTTTGGTGGTGATAATGGTTGTGATGATGATGGTGATGATAATGGAGGTGATGGTGACGTGGGATAGATCAGTTTGTGAGGAGGAAGAGTGCGTGAGATGAGCAATAGGGAAAGAAGATAAGTAAAGAAACTGGAAGAAGAAAAAGAAGAATAGGAAGACAGTTGAGAAAGTAATGAAGTAGGGAAGAAGACATGAAAGAGTAGGAAAAGAAAAGGAAAATTGAGTAAGGAAAAGGAGTAAAGGAAATAAAAGGAAATAAAGGAGGAAAGGTTAGGACGATCTGAAAGTAAGAGGTTCAACAGTGTCTTCCTCCTCCTCCTCCTCCTCCTCCTCCTCCTCCTCCTTCTCCTCCTCCTCGTCTTCTGGGTGATAAGGGAAGACAGAACACACTTTGGGGAGTAAAACGACGCTAAGCTTATCACACACACACACACACACACACACACACACACACACACAGACACAGAGACACACAAAGAAGAAGAAGAAAAAGAAGAAAAGGAAAATGATAAAAGACTTGAAAGAGAAAGAAAACAAAGAGAAAGAGAAGACCACAAGAGAATGGGAAGCAGTAGAAAATAAAAGATGATAAATGAGGAAAGAAAATGTCTGACAATAACCCTAATGATGAGAGAGAGAGAGAGAGAGAGAGAGAGAGAGAGAGAGAGAGAGAGAGAGAGAGAGAGAGAGAGAGAGAGAGAGAGAGAGAGAATGGAATGCAGTTTAGTTGCTTTTGTGTTGGTGTTGGTAATGGTGTTGGTATTGTGTTAGGGTGGTGGTGGTGGTGGTGGTGATGATGGTGGTGGTGATGGTGGTGGTGATGATGGTGGTGATGGTGGTGGTTAGAGAAGATGAAGGAAGAATATTGGAAGGAAGGAAGACAAAATTGTTAAGGAATAGAGTTCGGGGAGAATATTGGACAATGGGGATAGGATGAGGAGGAGGAGGAAGAGGAAGAGGAAGAGGAAGAAGAAGAGGAAGAGGAGAAGAAGAAAAGAACGGAGACTGAAAAGAATGAAAGAAAAGAGAAAATATATTTGAATGTCTTGAAAATGAAAAAAAAATTACACAAAAGAGAGAGAGAGAGAGAGAGAGAGAGAGAGAGAGAGAGAGAGAGAGAGAGAGAGAGAGAGAGAGAGAGAGAGAGAGAGAGAGAGAGAATATAAGGAAAAAAAACATAATCCCAAGGTAGGAAGGGGCAGAAGTTTCCCTAATCATTAGTTAAGAGGATGACACAAGAGGTAACTTCTGGAGGACTACGGAGGAAGAAGAAGAAGAAGAAGAAGAAGAAGAAGAAGAAGAAGAAGAAGAAGAAGAAGAAGAAGAAGAAAGAAGACAAACAGAAGAAAACAACCTCATCATCAGCTTCAACAACAACAACAGGAACGAGATGAAAATGAAGAAAAAAAGATTGAAAACAGATAAACACGAAGAAAAGATTAGTTTATTTTGAGTGAGTCGATGCACAAGAAGAAAGAAGACGATAAGGAATAAAAATGACTACGTAGACGAATAATGAGAGCTGAAGGAAGAAGTAAGGAAGGAAAAAGAAGGGAGGAAGCGAGCCTTTGATAAGAGCTACATATATAAAGTGAATGAAGAAATAGGAAAGGAGAGTAAAGAAGAAGAAGAAGGAAAGGGGGACAATTTGAGGACAGTTGAAGCTGAAAGAACTTAGGCAAAAAAGGAGGAAGTGAGTCTTTGTGAGAATAGAGGAAATAAACAAGAGTAAAGAAGGAGTCGACAGGATAAAGAGTTAGAAGAAGAAAAAGAAGAAAATGAAGACAAAAGCGGAGGACAAATGAAACAGGAGAAAGAAGTAAATGAGGAAGAAGCGAGCCAGCGAGCCTTAGCAAGAATGGAGGAGGAAGAAAAAGTGAATTAAGAAAAAGAAAAAGGAGGAGAAAGTAGGGAAAGATGAGGAAGAAAAGGAAGACAAGTGGTGGATAGATTAAACAAAGAGAAAAAAAGAAAGGAGGGAGAAGGGAGGAAGCGAGTCTTTATGGATAGTGAAGGAAAACAGAAGAAAAGGGGAATTCGAAGGAGAAAGAGAAGGAGAAAGAAAAGGAAGACAAGTGAAGGATAGATTAAACAAAGAAAAAAAAATAAGGGGGGGAGAAGGGAGGAAGCGAGTCTTTGTGGATAATGAAAGAAGAAAAAGAAAAGGCGGAGAAGGAAGAGGAAGGAGGAGGAGGAAGAAAAGGAAGACAAGAGAGGAGGGAAGGAGGGGAAAGTTCCTCCGCCTACAAAAGACGTAACCTAAGACCCTTCAATTAGTAGAACGTAATAATTATCCCAGAGAGAGAGAGAGAGAGAGAGAGAGAGAGAGAGAGAGAGAGAGAGAGAGAGAGAGAGAGAGAGAGTTTATTAATTGAAAATGAAACGACTGGAGCTTTTTGGAAATATGAGAGAGAGAAGGAAAGAAGGAAGACCTATCAGCGTATTGGAGCGAGGAGGAGGAAGAGGAAGAGGAAGAGGAGGAGGATGTGTGTACCTTTGGAGACTTGAAAAGGAAGACGTGATGTGTTTGCTGGGAAGGGTGATGAAGAAGAAGAGGAGGAGAAGAAGAAGCAGAAGAAAAAGAAAGAAAGAAGAAAAACAAGGAAAAGAGGAAAGAATGAAACAAGGAAAGAAAGAAAAAAGAAGAAGAAGAAAGAAATAAGTAAAGAAAGAAAGAAAGAAAGAAAGAAAGAAAGAAAAGAAAGAAGAGAAAGAAAATGTTTTGTCTCCATTTTATCCTTTGCCCCTTCTCTCTGTCAAACAAGAAGAAGAAGAAGAAGAAGAAGAAAGAAGAGCTGTCCCCCTTTTCTCATACCCCCCATTCTCCCCTCTCCTCCCGCACACACACACACACACACACACACACACACACACACACACACACACACACACACACACACACACACTTCGTCCTCCCCCCTCTCCCCCCCCTCCTTCCCTTCCCTTCCCTTGCCTTACGCACTTCAGCAATCCGTCCCAAACTCTACAGATTCTTCCTCTTTAAGATAAGTTGCCAAAGACACGTTGTTTGTGGTGGTTGGTGGTGCCTTCAAGTTTCCTATAGCCTTGTTGTTGTTGTTGTTTGTTGTTGTTGTTGTTGTTGTTGTTTGTGACGGTTGTGCATTCAAGATTCTTAGAGCTTTGTTGTTGTTGTTGTTGTTATTGTTGTTGTATTTTCTGGATAAATTACAAAAGCCAAGCGTATGTACTAATGATGATATGCGATAGTAATGAATGTATGAGTGACTGGAAAGAAATCCGTGAAAGAAATGGATATGAATAATGAATGGATGAAAGGAAAGAAAGATGAATGAATGAAAACAATAAATAAATAAATGAAGGAAATGATGGATATAAAAGAGATGAGTGAAGGAAAATGAATGAAAGGATGAATGAAAAGTGAATGAATGAATAGGAAAAAACGAAAAAAAAAGAAAATGAATGAAAATGAGTGGAGAAAATGAAAAATATGAATGAAAATGGACGAGAAAATGAAAATGAATGAATAAAAATGAATGAAAACGTAAGAAAAGAAGAAAACAATGAAAATACCAACAAATACTTTTTTTTACATATCCTTCGTTAATAAAATAGAACAAAAGACTAATCCCAGCAGCCCTGGTATTCCTAATTAAATCTATGTATAATTCTACACTCGCCTTTTTTAAACAATGAACGCATGTGGGAAATTAAATCACCGTGACACCTTAATTGAAGTCATTAGGAATATAATTTGGTCTCATTTAGCAATTACAGAAGCCGGACTAAAAAAATTCAACTGGGAAATCAATTAATTAACAAAGGTAGGAAAAGAGACACAGGCAACCCTCTTGTATGTGTGTGTGTGTGTGTGTGTGGGTGGGTGTGGGTGTTAGTGTGGGTGGGTGTAGGAATGGGTGTGAGAGAGAGAGAGAGAGAGAGAGAGAGAGAGAGAGAGAGAGAGAGAGAGAGAGAGAGAGAGAGAGAGAGAGAGAGAGTCTGTGTGAGGGCAGGCGGGCGCGCTAAGAATGAACCCCCAATCCTCGCATCTTGGATAAAACTCATTAGCATGTTAATTATCTAATCACGCGCATAACGAGCAGAAAAAATAACACCACTCATAAAACTCGCCCGCGTAATCATGAATGAGGGGCGATTCATTAGTAAGTTATGGCGTGGGATTTACTTTTTTTCCCGGAGATGGATTTTACCTCTTAATCCCTCCCCCCCTCTCTCTTTGTCACTCCCTTTCCCTATTCCTTATTCTTTCTCTATCTGTCTACCTCTATATCTGACTCTCCTCGTAATGGTAGTATAGTTGTAATAGTAGTAGTAGGGGTAACAGTTGTAGTAGTAGTAGTAGTAGTAGTAATAGTAACAGAACAGTAGTAACTCGTTCTCCTCCTCCTCCTTTTCCTTCACCTTCTCCTTTTCCTCCTCCTCCTCCTATCGTCGCCAGTGTAATCCATCCCTTTATGCGGCGCTAACAAAGAAACGTGAACCAACACAAGACTTGAGACACATATTACTTCTCCTTACACGCAGGGAACAGAGGGTAGCACGGCATGTTTTCTGCACCTTCTTACATAACATAGAAATCAGAAGACGGGTGCTCTGAAATCGAATACCACTGAATACTCCTTGGTGCTGAATAGTGCTGATTATTCTTTACACGTTAAACAGCGGTAAGGGGAGACAAAGGAGGTTGACATCTGAACCTTCTCTATATAACAAAGACCTGGCGTAACGTATGCAGTGTAATCGAACACCCTCGTCTTCTTATATACGGAACAAAGGTAACTGGAGAGATGAGACACAGAGAGCGACAGTGACGATAAAGGCAGTTCGATTGGGTATCTGGAAGGCACCGGTTCGCTTGCGCCTCGTTCTCAAAAGAGGTTAGTGACCCCTCTAGCTCTTCATGTCTCTCGCATTCCCCCCCCCCAACACACACACACAACCACCACCACCCAAGCCACGGCCCATATTCTCTTTAACAATTCGGGGTTTATTGGATAAGGCCTTCGTAGAGGTTGTTAGAGTGTTCCCTTGGGTAGTTATTAGCCTAGTGGTAGTCTGACACGGCTTCCGCACCATGAACGCGAAAAAGCACTCATGATGTTGTGGGTTGTGGCCTTTGGAAATAGATGTTGTGGGGGCCGGAAATGCCTCAGAAAACTGTACTCACACACATATGATTAGGCTTATTGAGAGGAAACTACCGTCAACAGTTTTACGAGTGTTAGTCTGACAAGTCTTCTGCATCATGGACGTAAGAAAGCACTCATGGGAACGCGACTGACCTCCTTTGTGGCCGCTGGAAATAGATGTTGTGGGAGCCGAAAATGCCTCAGAAAACTGTACTTAGACACATATGATTAGGCTTATTGAGAGGAAATTACCGTCAATAGTTTAACGAGTGTTAGTCTGACAAGGCTTCTGCATCGTGGACGTAAGAAAGCACTCAAGAGAACCCGACTGACCTCCTTTGTGGCCGCTGGAATTGCTTGTTGTGGGATCTGAAAGCGTCTGGGATCACGGGCCGAGGTCGAGGTGGTGGCGCCCGACTGCATCTTTCCGCCACACCACCGCCGCCTCCTGCCAAACCTGTCCCTCCCGCCAGGCCATTGAACGAGACGGAAGATAGAGGGAGGGAGGGAGAGGGAAAGGAGATGGAAGGGGAGAGGCGGAAGAAGGGAGGCGGAAGGAGAAGGTAAGGGATGTCAGCTGGAAGGAGGGAAGTCAGGAATGAATGGATAAGGAAGGAGGGAGTGAGGGAAGGAGGCGTGTTAGGCAAGGTAGGAGTGGAGGAAGGTGAAGAGGGGATATAAGCAGTAGGGGAGAGTGAGGAGGGGAAGGGATGGGATGGGTTGAAAGGAAAGGCGGAAGGGCTGCATGAGACAGGAGAAGAGAAGGGGCGGGACGTGGAGAGGAGTGAGAAAGGCCAGGTTGAGGAGAGGGGAGGAAGGAAGAAAGGGAAGACTCAGAAGAAGGAAGACAGAACGGGGAAGAGGTAAGATAAGGAGGAAGTGGGTGGCATAGAAAAGAAAGATAAGGAAGGAGATAATCAGCAAGGAGGAAGGAATGAGATAGGAGGAGAGGTCGGATAGCCAGGGAAGCAGAGAGAGAGAGGAGGAGGAGGAGGAAGGAGGAAGGAGTGAAAGATGGAGGGAAGGGCAAAGAGAGGGAGAGGGAAAGAGGAAGTGGTTGGCATAAGAAAGGAAAAAAAAGAGGGAATATGGGATTGCATTGCTAGGGAAAGGAAGGAGAAGGAAGGAAGGGAGAATGAAGGAGGAGACGAGAGGAAAGGAGTAACAGAAATGCAGGAAAGGTGAGAGGTAGAGGGAGAGAGAAATTGGAGGAAGGAAGGAAGGATGGGAGAATGAAGGAGAGGAGAGGAAAGGAGTAACAGAAATGCAGGAAAGGTGAGAGAGAGGTAGAGGGAAAGAGGGAATATATAACACCAGAAAGGGAAATGAAGGAGTAGGGGGTTGCATTGCGAGGGAAAGGGGAAACGACGAAGAGAGAAGGAAACAGAGAACAAGTGAAAAATACAGGTAAAGAGAGGCAGAGAAGGGAACGGGAAGAGGAAATGGAAGAGGAGAGACCAAAGAGGGATGGAGAAGAAAGGGAAGAGATGAAGAGAGAAGAGGAGAGGGAAGAAGTGAAAAATACATTGATGAGAGAGGGAAAAGGAGGGAAAAGAAATAAGTAAAATTAAAAAAGGGAAAGGAAGAAGAAAGATTGCATTACGAAAGAAGGAAGGAAGGAAGAGTGAAGAGAAGGAAGGGAAGGTAAGAAAGGGAGAGGGAAGGAAGAACCGGGTGGCATTAAAAAAGAAAGGAGGGAAACAATAAAGAAGGAGAAGGAAGGGAAGGAAGGAGGAGTGGGAGAGGCAAGGGAAGGGAGAGGAAGCAGCCATTAGCGTTCAGGAGCAAGAGGGAAGTGAGGAGGAACACACGAGTTATTCTTGCAACTAATGGTGAAGCATCTGACATCCGTGACCCCCATCGCCTTTAATTAAATTCCATGCCTGCTGTGGGTTTGAGTTTGGGTTAGGGGTTCAGTCTCTCTCTCTCTCTCTCTCTCTCTCTCTCTCTCTCTCTCTCTCTCTCTCTCTCTCTCTTCTTTCTCTCATTCATTCTTTCCTTTTTTTTTTCTTTCCTTCTTTCCTTCTTTCCTTATCTCTAACTTATATACTTAAATACAAAAGATAGATAGATAGATAGAGAGCGAGAGAAAGAGCAGAATAGAGCTATAGGTATGTTGATTTACCTGTTCTGTGTTTACCTGGCGCTGTGTTTTACTAATTAGAGTGTGACAGGCCTGCCCCTTCCCGCCGTGCCTGCTGGAGACACTACTGAGCCTCGGGGCAGCCAAGACGCGACGACCCTGTGTGTGTGTGGAGTGTTTGCCCGCTAATTGGCTCTCAGTGTTGGCCGGTTGAGAGAAAAAAGAAATTAAGAAAGAAAAGGAAAGGATTGTATGGAAGATGAAAGGAAGGATGGAGGTAAAGGGAAGGAAGAAAAGGAGAGAATGGAAGAAAAGGTTAGAATAGTAAAGAAAAGGAAGATGGAAAGGGAAGGAAAGGAAAGGAGATGTGGGATAGGATAGAAGAGGAAGGAAAGAAGGAACACAAAGGGATGCGAGAGAAAGAAAAAAAATGAAAAAGAGAAGGACGGGAGGAAGGAAAGGAATGGAATGGAAAGGCAAGGCAAGAAACGAAAAGAAAGGGAAGTAGAGAGAAGGGAGAGAAGAGAAAAGTAGAAAACGACGGGGGAAAGGATAGAAAAGGAAAGGAAAGGTAAGGTAAGGAAAGGAAAAGAGGAACGAAAAGGAAAGAGAAAAAAAGCGTAAAGAAAAGGAAAGAAGGAAAGGGAAAAGGGAGAGAGAAGAGAAAATTAGAAAAGAAAACAACGGGAGAAAGGACAGAAAAAGGAAGGTAAGGTAAGGTAAGGAAAGGAAAAGAGTAAAGAAAAGGAAAGAGAAAAAAAGCTTAAAGAAAGGAAAGAAGGAAAGGGAAAAGGGAAAGAGAAGAGAAAATTAGAAAAGAACGGGAAGCAGAATAGGAAAGGAAACGAGTTAATGAAGTAATTAGTGTTTTCGTTACCACCTGTGAAATGATTGCATGTCTCGAAATCCCCCCCCCCCCCACCACCACCACCACCACCACCACCACCAGACTCCTCCTCTCCCTCCGCTTCCCTCTTCCCATCAGTCAGTAGTTCACGGAAGCCGGGCCAAAAGTTTCCTCTTCCTGCTCCTCTTCCACAAGTTTTCGACGAAGACTTTGGGAGAGAGAGAGAGAGGGATTTGAGGGCCATAGTCTTTAACATTTCGGCGTCCAAGACCACGAATTTGACACAGTTTTCGTAAGAGATTTGGGCGTTTCCAGTGGCAGTTGACCCACGTGGTAGTTTGACCCCTAAATACACTCAATAGAACCCTACTGATCTTCTTTTTGGACTTTGGAAATAGTTAACGTGAGCTCACAGGCGGAGGCGTTTGAGAATACCGACTACACATATTTGACACAGTTTTCCAGAAGTTTGTGGCATTTCCAGGAGTAGTGTAATGACCCTGGTGGTAGTATGGCCCTTCTTCTATACCAGTAACTAGAACAACACTCATTAGAACCCGACTGATCTTCTTTTTGGGCTTTGTAAATAGCTGATATGAGAGACGGAAGCCTTTGAAAATATCAAGCACACATATTTGATACAGTTTTCGAGTTTTGAGCATTTCCAGTGGCAGTTTAATGACCCTCGTGGTAGTTTGACCCTTCTTGCGCACCTGGAACCTAAGGGAAACACTGATTAGCCCCGATTGATCTCCTTTTTCGTCTTTTGAAATATTTGACATGAGAGGCGGAAGCGTCTGAGAATACCGACTCTAATGTTCCATCATCTGGGGTCGCTGTCGCCCTTTCAACGCTTCTCTTTGGTCCACCGCCAGCTCCTTCCTTCCTGAATAGGCGACATTTTTCTCTCGCTTTGACACTTCTCGGCTTGGCTTTGTAACTCGGAAGGTGAACGGCCTGAGTCTCTTCCTGTATTGCGGAAGCGGCGTGGCACCTGTCGATTCCACGTCTGTCTCTCTTTAGTGTGCTTGTTATTTCTTCTTCGTGTTAATGTTCCTTGAGCTTCGCGTTGTAGCTCGGAAGGTGAACGGTCTGTGTCTTTTCCTGTAGGGCGGAAGCGGCGTGGCTCCTGATGGTTCCTCGTCTGTCTCTCTTTAGTGTGCTTGTTATTTCTTCTTCGTGTTAGGGTTCCTTGAGCTTCGCGTTGTAGCTCGGAAGGTGAACGGCCTGTGTCTTTTCCTGTAGGGCGGAAGAGACATGGATCGGTATTACAAGACATTCGCTTCCCACATCAGCCATTTCTAAAGGTCAAAGAGGGGGTCAGTCGGGTTCCAATGGGTGTTTCTTCAGGTTCATGGTACAGAAGAAGACTCACACTACCACCAGGGTCATAACACTATCCCTGGAAATGCCCACAACTCCTACGAAAGCCTTGTCAAATATGTGTTCTTGGGCGGCGATGTGTCTTTTAATACGACCCATGGCACCTGATGCTTCCACGTCTCTCTAGTCTCTGTAGGGAGTTTCTTCTTTGTGTTAGTGTTTCCTGTTGAGCTTGGCGTTTTAGCTCGAAAGGTGAATGGTCTGTCTTTTCCTGTAGGGTTATAGCGACGTGGCACCTGCTGCTTCACCGTCTATCTGGTCTCTATAGGGAGTTTATTCTATGTTCTTCGTGTTGGTTATATTCTGGACTTAATCATTTCTCTCTCTTGTTTGGCTACACAATAATGTCTGTCCTTTGTTCCATTTATGTATTCTCACAAAAGCTAGAAATACGTCAATACTTCAGTCTCAGGAGGAACAGGAGAACCGATTACTGACACCCTGGAGGAGAAATAATGTTGAGGAGGAGAGTGCATAATAGAAATATGAATGTCTTGTGAATCTCAGTCCAATGTTCTCTCACAGTAGCTACATAGAGATTAAACTTGCTACCCAATCGCAGGAGGACGACAGGAGAACCGATTATTCAGCCCAGGAGAAGAGATACCGATGAAACAGTGAATGAATAAGAGAAATATGAGTGTATCTGGTCAGTCTCAATCCTCTGTTCTTCCACAAAAGCTACACTGACATTCTAAGATTTTCACTCCACCAATCAATACCACGAGAATGACAATAAAGAAAACACGAAGGAAAGAGAATGAATGAGAGAAATATGAGTGTATCTGGTCAGTCTCAATCCTCTTATTCTCCCACAAAAGGCTACAGTGACATATAAGCTTCTCACTCAACCAATCAATACTTTGAGAAATACAATAAAGAAAACACGATGAAAAGAAGAACGAATGAGAGAAATATGAGTGTATCTGGTCAGACCCAATCCTCTATTCTCCCACAAAAGGCTACAGTGACATAAGAGCTTCTCACTCCACCAATCAATACTTCGAGAAAGACACATGAAAACCCTACCCAGCCCTGAAAGATGCGTCATTCGTCTATGTATTGTGGAGCCGCTTAACCTTCCCTGTGCGGCGGAAAGCTCTTAGCACACTTTTACGTCCGACTGAATGTGTTTTTTAGCGAAGTATTTTACCCAGAAACGTATAATGGAAGCTCTAAAAAACTCGCTCTGGTTCTCTCTCTCTCTCTCTCGCTCTCGCTCTGGCTCTGGCTCTCTCCCTCTTTGTGTTCCAGCGTTCAGAGGAGAGTTTTTATCGCCGTTTTTGTGGGGCCTCGAATCGCCTTCGTTCCTGTTAAAAAAGCTGTAAAAAAATTATTCAGACCTTGTATTGATCGAGTGGGTAACGAAAGTGGTCTGGGGAGCGTGAGGGACGTGACGGCGAAGTGTGTGTGTGGGGGGGGGGACGAGAGGTCATGAGGGACGATTATATACTTCACCGAATCGTTTAATCAATTTCAGGCTCGTGAAAAATGTTATGTAACTCTATTGGACTCGCTCCGAACGATATTGGCTTTATCATTCTAATATTTCCCAGAACCGTTCATTCAAGCTCGAATTTAAGGCCGTAAACTACATCAATACTTTAAAGTCCCCCCAGCTAACCAAACCAGAGTACGCAGTGCCGAGGAGTTATTTAAACGTGGCATGGCGCAACCGTAGAGTTTTCGACTTTTCATTCCCTCTTTGTTATCTTCCCCTGGTGCCTCATCAAAACGCATCATATTCACGCTCTCGTCAGTGGGTGTAGAGTGTGTGGTAATGTCCCTGTGCACCCATGAAGGCGACATCTGCACGTTTAACAGTTTATAACATAGGAAAAGAAGATACTTGTCTGGGTGACTGATACATTTAATACAGCATTCACAAAGGTCTTCAGTGTTGCAAGAATCCTGTTGAAGATGATTATCCGTTCAATTGATAATGCATAAGAACGTGGAAAGATGAATTGTGTGTTCGTAATCTTCCTATATTGGTCTTTTGGTGTGTGTGGGTGTAGTGAGGCTGTTCGTGTGGCCTTGTAGATCTGGACACCGCTACTGCGTGCATAGAAATAGCTGGTGAAGGCGTCTCAATTCTAGCCTTTGGGAATAGCTGTTGTGAGAGCCCAAAGCGTCAGAGAACACGAGCCTTAGTGTCGCCGTTCACCCGTAGAGGTCGCAGCTGCACATATGGGTTGGTTTGGGCGTGTGGGGCGAAGGTTGGGATCGATCTGGCCGGGGCTGAACCAGTGTGTTGCAGCGTCTGGGTCTGACATTTGCAGCTTCCTGAATTACCTATGGCAGCTGTCTGTTCGCCCGCCATCAGCTTCTCCGGAACCCTCCTCTTGTGCTGAAAACTTTCCTGTGCATGCTGACAGTTTGGTAGTTGAACTTTGTGTTATTGTGTAGATATTGTGTAGAGTTTTTTTAATGCTGGAAACTTTTGTACGTGGTGACGGTTTGTTGTTGAAATTTGTGTTACTGTGTAGAAATTGTGTATAAAGTCTTTTGTGATGAAAACTATAACTCCGCTACTACAAGATGAAGGTTTTCTTGCAGTTTGTATTAGTACTGAGTAGAGAATTTTCAATACTCTGATATTCGTCTATGAAGTTTTTCGTTGTTCAGCATTCATGTACAAGCTGATGATTTGTTTGTTATTTGAGATTTATTATATTTTGTAGATTTTTTCCAATACTCTGTGATATTTGATTATTAAGATTTTTCGATGATGGTTGGCGAAGTCTTTTTT
Organism: Eriocheir sinensis; assembly: GCF_024679095.1. NCBI lineage: Eukaryota > Metazoa > Arthropoda > Malacostraca > Decapoda > Varunidae > Eriocheir > Eriocheir sinensis. The sequence goes on from NC_066523.1 coordinate 1,552,847, forward strand.
CTCCTCTTTCTTTGACTTAACGTTAATACAAATCACCAACATCACCTTTACATCTTACTGATAACCTCTAAATGATTTACCGTCCAATACTCTTTGCACTTCCTGAATTAGTCGTGACAGGCAGGGTACCGAAACCTCGTATAAAGTATTGAGAGTATCGATTATATCTCCTGATTTTACTACAACCATAAATCACTGGACCTTTCAGCTCGTTCCAATATCCTGAGCGCCATTCTGAGCTTCTTTATTGCTTCTAAAATCTCATATCTCACCAGTTTTAGGCAGGAAATATTCAAGAGTTACAAATTTAATACCGTAGCAGCTAATATCCGTGCACGACCGAACCTCAAGCAACGCCACTCCCTCCCTCTCTCTTCTTTCCCTCCCTCCCTTCCTCCCACCCACCCAATGTACCTCCTTCCTCTGTCCTCCCTTCTTCCCATTCTCCCTTCCCCCCTCTGTAATTCATCTCTCATGTATCTTCACCCCCTTTCCCTCCCTCCCTCCCTCCCTTCCACCCTTTCCCACCTTATCTTCGTCCCTTAATTTACCCTTTCCTCATTCCTTTGTTCTCCCTCCTTCTCATTCTCCCTCCATCCCTCCCTCCCCTAAGTTTATTCCTTTCTTAAATGTATCTTCACACCCCCTCTCCCTCCCTTCCTCCCTTCTTTCCTTTCACCCACCAAACCTACCTTCCTCCCTAAATATATCCATTCCTCCCTCCGATGTCCTCCCTTTTTCCCATTCTCCCTCCCTTCCTCCCTTAATTTATCCCTTTCTCCTATGTATCTTCACACCCTCCCCTTCCCTCTCTCCCTCCTTTTCCGTCGTCAAGCTCGTAAGTGTCGGCGGCGGGTCACAAGCCTTTACTGTCTGCCGATAACCCGATGGCTCACAATTGTCACTCCCGCCCGCTCCTGAAGCCTTGTCAAGTGTCGGATGTGGCGGCGGCTGCTAATGTAAACTCATGAATGTTCCCTCGAGTGTTGATGCTTCTTGCTCCGTCCCTCTCGCCCGACGTGCCTCCCTCCCTCCTCTTTCCATCCCTCCCTTCCACCCTCCTTCCTTCCCTAACCACCCGACGTACCTCCACCCCTCTTCTGTTTTCTTTTCCTTCGTCCTTCGTGTATAGAAGGACTGGAGTTAATAAAGTAAGGAGACTGAAGATAGATGACAAGAAAAAAGTAACGATATCAATAAGTAAAGAAGGAAGGAGCATCTGATATCCCTTCGTTAAACGTGCATATAACGTAGACCCGATAAATATTCCATGTAGAGGCGTGTTGCTTTTTTTTATTTATTATTAACGAGAGTGGATAGAATATTTTATACACCACTGATCCGATAATAATACACACACACACACACACACACACACACACACACACACACACACACACACACACACACACACAGAGAGAGAGAGAGAGAGAGAGAGAGAGAGAGAGAGAGAGAGAGAGAGAGAGAGAGAGAGAGAGAGAGAGAGAGAGATCCACCACCTGACACCTATGTATTACAGCTAACGGAACATAAGGGCGACTCTCTTATAGTCCCATTCGGAGATTCTCGCCTTTATTGATGCTCTTATTGGATGTAGTAATGGTGATGGTGGTGGTGATGATGATGGAGTTGGTGGTGGTGGTGGTGGTGATGGAATTGGTGGCTGTATAAGTAATATTCGCTATCTTTTATGTATTTTAACGTATATATTTTTTAATGGTGATGGAAGTGACTGTTGTAAAAGTGATATTCGGTATTTTTTTATGTATTTCCACGTATGTAAAAGGCAGGAACAGGTGACGGAAGGTATTAATCGGAAGCGAACGAACAGAGATCAGAATTATTTTAAACAGAAGCAAATAGACGGTTAAACAAAGTGACAGGAAGAATAACAGAAGGGTGGAATAACAGACAGACAGACGGTTAAACGGACAGAAAGACGGATGGAGAATTAGAAAAAAATATCAGATGAACAGAAATAAAACATAAAAGAGACAAAGAGAAAGATAAGCGGACAGAGAGACGGACAGAAGGTTAGAAATAGAGGAGGATGGACCGACAGAAAGGTAAGGAAACGGACAGAAGGGCGGACGGAAAGACGGACTGGCGGACGAGGACGAGAACGGAGGTCAAAGGGAGGACGAGAACGAGAACGAGGACGAGGATGGGGACGAGAACTAGTACGAGGGAGAGGACGAGGACGAAGGTTAAGGGAGAAGACGAGAACGGATCCTTTCACGACGACTACCCGGCGAGGACGAGGACGAGGAGGAAGGTTAAGGGGGAGGACGAGAACGAGGACGAGAATCAGTACGAGGGAGAGGACGAGGACGAAGGTTAAGGGGGAGGACGATATCGAGAACGAGAACGAGGACGAGGACGATGACGAAGGCTAAGGTGGAGGACGATATCGAGAACGAGAACAAGGATGAGAACAAGAACGAGAACAAAGGTGAGCGGGAAGACGAGGACGAGGACGAGAGGCTAAGAGGATCTCGAATCCATAAAGGCGAGATTCGACCCTCGCCAACAAATGATTCGGACTTCCCTCAACGGCAGAAATAGATGACTCACTCTTCCTCCTCCTCCTCCTCCTCTTCCTCTTCCTCTTCCTCTTCCTCCCTTGTTTCTTTTTCTCCCTCCGTCCTTCGTTTCTTCTTCTTTTGCTTAGTCCTCCTCTTCTTCTCCGTTCTCCGTTTCTTTTTTTTTTTTTTCTGTGTCTTCGACCTCTTTTTCTTCTCCTCAGGCCCCCTCCTTTTTCTTCTCCTCCTCCTCCTCCTCTTCTTCCTCCTCCTCCTCATCTTCATCGTCTTCTTTTGTTAATTTATCTTCTTCATTTTTCTTCTTATATTTTTTTTTGTCTTTTAGTTTGCCTCCTCCTCCTCCTCCTCCTCCTCCTCCTCCTCCTCCTCTTGTTCATCTTAATCCCTCTCCGGAGAAAACTTCTGCAGCAAAGGAAGAGGATGAGGCTTAGGAGGAGGAAGAGGAGGAAGAAGAAGAAGAAGAAGGAAAATAAAAAAAGACGAAAAAAAAAGAAGAGAGGAGGAGGAGGAGGAGGAGGAGGAGGAACAAAAATCAGAATAGCAGGAGCACAAGGAGATAAGAACGAGGAGGAGGAGGAGGAGGAGGAGGAAGCTGCCAAAAGTTAGGGAAGACTCGTGAATTACCGCCATTTCTTACTCTTAAAAGGCCGTTATTAATCAGTGTGTGTGTGTGTGTGTGTGTGTGTGTGTGTGTGTGTGCGTGTGCGAGCGCGCTGAATGTCCTCCTTTTCTCATTTGTCATTTTTACTTCGCCATTCTTCTCCCTGATAAATGTGTTCCTCTTTGTCTCTCTCTCCCTTTCTCTTCCTTGTTTTCTCTTTCCCTTCGTTCTTGTACCATCGGCAATGTGTTACGGAGAGATACATGGAAATACGCTTGAAACATTCGCTATGGTCAGAATGTTTGCAAAGATTTGGTACGGAAACATATGTTGTCCCATTTTACTCGTCATTCTTTTCCTATCTCCTTCCTTATACAGAAGAGAAGTGAAGAGAAGAAGAGATACATGGAAATACACTTGAAACATTTGCTATGGTCAGAACGGAAGGAGATTTTGTTCCTTTATACTCCTCATTCTTTTCCTGTCTCCTTCCTTATACGAAACCGAAGTGGAGAGAAGAAACACATCGAAACACATTCATACATTTGATGAGGTCAGCATGAATACTTAATACAGCGGCTTAATAGGAACGGCGAGTAGTTGGCTTTTTTATATACTCTTTTTATTGCCCTTGAGCCGTGTCCTCTGATGTAAAGAAAAAAAAATACAGAAACAGTCTTTGCCCCTTTCTGTTCCTCATTCCTTATCTCTCCCTCCTTCATTATATAGAACCGAATAGAAGGGAAGAAAAGAGGAGAAGAGCTACGTTAAAAAAGTACTTAAACATTTGTTGTGTTCTCAATGCTTACAAAAACAGAACAGAAACAGACTTGTCCCTTTCTGCTCCTCATTTCTCATCTCCCGTCCCCTGCCGCCCTTATACAGAAGAGAAGGAGGAGAAAAGCTAAGTTAAAAAGCACTTCAACATTTGCTGTTTTCGGAATGCTTACAAAAACTTGAGAACAGAAACAGACTTGCCCCTTTCTGTTCTTCATTTCTCTTCTCCCGTCCCCTGCCGTCCTTATACAGAAGAGAAGGAGGAGGAGAAAAGCTAAGTTAAAAAGCACTTCAACATTTGCTGAGTTCGGAATGCTCACAAAAACTTGAGAACAGAAACAGACTTGCCCGTTTCTGTTCCTCATTTCTCTTCTCCCGTCCCCTACCGTCCTTATACAGAAGAGAAGAAGGAGAGGAAGAGAAGAGCTACATCGAAATCCATTCAATAATTTAGAGTGGTCAGAATCCTCACAAAGGTTTAGTACAGAATCACACTGCCACCTCACATGCTTAAACCTTAATCATCGCCAAGCTGTAGTTGATCCTCTTTTCACCAGAGACCAGCAATATTAAAACAGATTGAATAGATTATCACCAGCAGTTTTAGCAGCAGAGCAACATCCACGCGTGTAATACCAGCAACAGCATTTACAATAGAAGCAGCGTTGCCAGCGAATTTTTATGTGATATCAGGAAGTTTAATTGTGAGCTCAGCGTTTTTATATGACATTGAAGGTTTTATATGTGAGGTCAGGGATTTTAACCGTATCCAGTCATGCCAGAGGTCACGTAAGGATGTACAGGAAGAGCAGGAACATGAGTGGTCGTAATATTAGTAGTAATAAATGCAAACTGATTGGTCATCGAAGTATTACTGACGAAGATGAAAACAGAAACAGCAGCAAAAGAAGACGAAGAAGAAGAAGAAAAAGAAGAATAGGAAAAAGAAGAAGGAAAAGGGAATGCAAACGGGAAAGAAGAAAATGAAGAAGAAGAAGGAAAAGGATATGAAAACGGGAAAGAAGAAGAAAAAATAGAAGTAACAAGAAAAGAAGAAGCAGAAGAATAAGAATAGAAAAAGAATTAAAAGAAAAGAAAAATCACAAGAAACCATTGTAACATCAGCACCGGTAACAACAATAACAACAACAGTATTACCAGACTTAAAACCACCCACATCACAACATCTAACATCAGCAGCAAATGACGCAGCAACAACAACTACCGAAGCATGACTTATAGTGAAGGGGAAGAAGAGGAAAGGGGAGGAAGGCGGGAATAGGGGAAGGGTGGCAAGGCTCCATGATTCAGCGCAGCCTCTCCCACAGCGCCCGTCTGAAGTGTGAGCGACGCAGCACACCACCCTCGCACATCGTCGCGCCGTGCATCCCGCGAATAGATTTGTAAATTGAGCGTCGCCATGACAACGGCGCCGAGGGAACCACATGAAGAGTGACGGGCGGCTTGGTGACTCACGCACACGCACACACACACACACACACACACACACAGATAATGTTGAACTGTGCTGTGAATGATTAAAATATCGTAGAGGTCGGCAGATACACACACACACACACACACACACACACACACACACACACACACACACACACACACACACACACACACACACACACACACACACACTCGGTTCGGTAAGGGACAGGTAACAGAGAGAACGTGAAGGTCTGTCAGGCTCAATAATTACGTTTTTGTTGTTGTTGTAAATTCTTTTCTTTTTAAATTTGATAAACTCACTAAGAGCTAAATGTTGTTTGGAGTGGGGTTTTTTTTTTTCATTTCGTTTTTTATTTACTTTCCAATAATTACAACGATGAAACAAACACTAAAAAAAAGTAATAAAAATAAATTATAATTAATCTGTACTGTAATCAGAGAGAGAGAGAGAGAGAGAGAGAGAGAGAGAGAGAGAGAGAGAGAGAGAGAGAGAGATTATCAAATACTGACTGTTGGAAAAACGCAAAAGAAAGAAGACACGAAAGAAAGTAAGAAAAAAGAAAGACCTGTAGATAATTTAATACATAAGCAGAAAGGAAGGTACGTAGGCTGGTTCAGAGAGAGAGAGAGAGAGAGAGAGAGAGAGAGAGAGAGAGAGAGAGAATGATACGTATATATATTTTTAACCCCGCCTCGATATAAATACTCAACCACTATGTATTCAACGCAAACATGGGTATCTACGTATTGACAAGGGTTAAATATATCACTTCCACTGTTAATATTCTTTTTACAAGCCCAGCAACACAGCCATTTCGGGGCCGTGATGAATTGGAGCGTGGTATTAATTTAACGTGGCAGAGGACAGTTATAGATTGATTCGTATTCATTTAACAAACGTGATAGAAATATTTGTACTATCCTAAATAATCCCAACAGCTCTGCATTTTATTTTTTGTTCTTGTCTGTGTCTGTCTGTCTGTCTGTCTGTATCTGTCTGTATGTAACTTTCTGTCTATTTGTTTGTCTGTGTGTCTGTTTTCTCTCTCTCTCTCTCTCTCTCTCTCTCTCTCTCTCTCTCTCTTTTCTACATATCTTTCATTCCTGTGTGTAACTTTTTTTATACAAATTAACCTAAATATAATTCTTTCAGTATTACCTTTTGCTTGCATATTTTAATCTTCCCGTATATTATTATTGCATGAAATTGTCTTTCTTTTAATATCCTTTCACTGTGTAATTATTTTCTTCTCCTGTCTATGTTTTAGAAGCACTTTAGATTTCACACAAAAATACATTTCATTGTATTTTTTATGCCTTTATGTGTACTATTCCAGTTTATTATTGCATCAAATCGTCCGTTATTTCCCTTTACATTGCATCTATTTTCCTCTCTGATGTAATTCTGATTCCACGTTACAAAAGAAATGAAGATTTTACATGTATTTCACTTTTCTGCTCTAACTCTCTACATATTTTTCCTTCCTGCATTGTGTTGTAAATTCACTGCCGTCACTCTATACATCTTTTTCCGTCCTGCTGTGTGTCGTTGTTTTCTGCCTTTACTCTAGACATGTCTTTCCTCCTGTCTCCTGCGAGCGTCTGCTAAGAGAAACCTCCTTCTTTCCTGGTATGACGGAGGCTGTCACGGAGGCGCCGAACCGTAAGTCTTTCCGAAGGTGTCGTAAATCTTGAGGTGAGACGAAGAGAGCGGGAGATAGATAGATATATAGATAGATAGATAGATAGACAGTGACAGAAAGATAATAAAG
>NC_066523.1:1565000-1607500 GCF_024679095.1 Eriocheir sinensis
TCCCTTACGATTCACCCTCACCCCTGCACACCCCTCTGCCTCATTCCTCTACTCGACTCCCTCACCCTCTTTCGATTCTCTCACACTCCTGAACCCCAAACAGTCACTATAGGTCTTTACTTAGAAAATTTATATATGCTTCCTTACTAATGAGACTTTCTACACAACAGAGTGAGGTCATTCTTTGTTAATTTATACCATAAGGTGCTGGCTATCATGTGTTTGAAGATACCCTAAACTTAACCTAACATAACCTAACAAAACCAAAACAAACACTATAGGTCTTGACTCAGAAAATTCATGTATGCTTCCTTACTAATGAGACTTTCTATACAACAAAGTGAGGTTAGTCTTTGTTGATTTATACCATAAGGTGCTGACTATCATGTGTTTGAAGATACCCTAAACCTAACCTAACCTAACAAAACCACAACAAACACTATAGGTCTTGACTCGGAAAATTCATATATGCTTCCTTACTAATGAGACTTTCTATACAACAGAGTGAGGTCATTCTTTGTTGATTTATACCATAAGGTGTTGGGTATCAAGTGTTTCAAGATACCCTAACGTCTAAAAGAAGTTAAAAAAAAAGCGTTCTCAATCTTTTTTCTTCAACGAATTTACTTTTATCTTGTCATGTTTACGAATGGCGAGTTTGCGTCCTCCTCCTCCTCCTCCTCCTTCTCCTCCTTCTCTGTCTCCCCTTCCTCCTTCTATTATGCAAACACTCCATCCCGAATTCAAGCCGCAAATGAAAAAAAAAAAGAATGCATGAAACTAGTTTTCTGCTGCTTGTGCGGTTGTTGTTTTTGTATGTTTGTGCATTGAGAGAGAGAGAGAGAGAGAGAGAGAGAGAGAGAGAGAGAGAGAGAGAGAGAGAGAGAGCACATGAATAATGCACAAAACATTCCACCACCACCACTACCACCACCACCATTATCACCACCACCACCACCATTATCACCACCACCACCACCACCACCACCACCACCACCGCTTCCCAGCAAAAAGCGTACATATTAAAATTATAAGCACACACACACACACACACACACACACACACACACTCTCTCTCTCTCTCTCTCTCTCTCTCTCTCTCTCTCTCTCTCTCTCAGTTCAGCATTTTCTGGAGTCAGGGCATTATTTTGAAGCAGCTAAAAATACTAGTTCTTTCACTGAATTTAAACTCGAGAGAGAAATTAATAACATAAAAGTTTCTTAATATAAAACCTGTCCACCTTTAATATAATGATTTTAATATTGTGAAGGTAAATTACTAACAATGTGCGATGTTGATGAAGAACGTAATACAATAGGAGACTGTTGATGCTTTTAATTAATCCACATCCTCCTCTCCTCCTCCTCCTCCTCCTCCTCCTCCTCCTCCTCCTCCTCCTCCTTTTCCTTTGTTCCAACCTCCTATTCTTTTTTTTTCCTTCGTCCTCCTTCTCCTCTTACTCCTCTTGTTCCTTCCTCTCCTCCTTTTCTTCCTCTTTCTCTCCATCATCATCATCATCTTTTTTTCTTCATCGTCTTAATTTTCCTCATCGTTTTTTTTCTTTCTTTTTATTTCATCTTTTTCTTCCTCCTCCTCCCTCTTCCTTTCCTCCTCACCTTCCTCATCGTCTTCTTTTCTTTCTTTCTTTTTATTCCTTCTTCTTCTTCCTCCTCCTCCTCCCTCTTCCTTTCCTCCTCACCTTCCTCCTCAACACCTCCACCTCCCCCCCATACCACCACCACCACTACCACCTCCTTCTCCACCTACAAATTAAGCAGTCTCCGTCACACGAACATAAAGAAAGCCCAGTTTTTACGTGTCCTCGCTGGGGGCCGCTGAGGCAAAAGAGTTTAAATCTATCGGTGTTTGAAGTCCTAATTATCGTGTTTTATTCCTTCCTCCTATGTCAGGGCGTGCGTGTATAGGGGAGGAATTACTGGCCTTCGGGAGCGTTTTGTTAGGTCGTTGTTGGGTGGAAAAGATGGAAGAGGAGGAGGAGGTAGTGGTGGAGGAGGTGGAGGAAGAAGAGGAGAAGGAAGAAGAGGAGGAGGAGGATATTCATTGTGAGGCCAAGGAATTCAAATCTTTCCCCTTTGTTAGGAGAGTGAAATATTGCAGTGTGTGTGTGTGTGTGTGTGTGTGTGTGTGTGTGTGTGTGTGTGTGTGTGTGACTTATTGCAAACCTTCGCGCTGCCACGTTTAATAAGGATGCACACACACACACACACACACACACACACACACACACACACCTGGCCTTCCCTCCACACCTTCCTTTCATTAACTCTCATCAGCGTGGCAGCTTTATGCGTCCATTCATCACACACAAACACACACACACACACACACACACACACACACACACACACACACACACACACACACACACACACACACACACACACACACACTCAAAAGGTATTATTGCTCTCGGCTTATTTTTTTTACACGAAACGAAAAACTGGTTTGGACAAAAATACCCTTATGACACAAGAAAGAAAAGGAGAATTGTATAAGATTGAAGCTCTGATGAAAAACTATTAAAGGAGAGACATAACAATTTTGAGGCATTAAAAAGAAAGGAAGGAAGAAAAGGAGAAAAAAGGAAGAAAGAAATAAAGAAAAGGAAGATAGGAATAAAGAAATGAAGATAGGAATAAATAAAAGGAAGAAAGGAATAGAGAGAAGGAAGAAAGGAAAGAAGAGAAGGAAGAAAGAAATAAAGAGAAGGAATAAAGGAATAAAGAAAAGGAATAAAGGAATAAAGAAAAGAAGAATAAAGAGAAACAAGAAAGAGAAAAATAAAGAGAGAGAGAGAGAGAGAGAGAGAGAGAGAGATTTCTGGCATATGTGAAAAGTGAAGGCGGTGAGGAGTAATTGAAAGTTTAATATTGCCTGGAGGAGGAGGAGGGGGAAACGCTGAAAAAGAAGAAAAAGCCAGCACCAGAAAAATGAGATGAGGATGATATTATGTTTACGATGCTGCTGCTGATGATGAAGATGATGATGATGATGATGAGGAGGAGGAGGAGGAGGAGGAGGAGGAGGAGGAGGAGGAGGAAGATGACGGCGGTAATAAATGGTGATAAAGAAGAAGAAGAAGAAAGGAGATAAATAATTAAAAAAAAAAAATAGGTAGCATATCCGTGTCAGAAGTAAACAAATAAGATGATATATTTTGGACAGCAATTTCACGGCGAGGAAGAAAAGGGATCGAGAAGAGACCGCCATGTGTGTGTGTGTGTGTGTGTGTGTGTGTGTGTGTGTGTGTGTGTGTGTGTGTGTGTGTGTGTGTGTGTGTGTGTGTGTGTGTGTGTACGTTACCCCAGTCACGTCCTCCTTTGTGGTATGTGCTCTGGAGTGTGGTAAGTGAGAGAGAGAGAGAGAGAGAGATCCTATCCTTCATGTTTCTTACCTTGAGTGAATAGATAAAAAAAACCGACACGTGTATACCTTGTGTGTGTGTGTGTGTGTGTGTGTGTGTGTGTGTGTGTGTGTGTGTGTGTGTGTGTGTAAAAGTTCTCTTCAGCTTGTTTTGATCCATGCTGTATTTTTTTTCTCTTTTTACTATTTTTCGTCCCTCCAGCTGTCACGTTTCTCTATATATGAATAGGTTTGTTTATTAGTATTATTTGTTTATATATTTACTAACGTTCCTCGTCTCCTCTTTCCTCTTCAATCTACGTCTTCTCAAACTCACCCATAAACTTTCCTTCACTCATATTTTCTTCTCTTTCTCTCCCCTGCTCTGTTTTGCCTCCCTATACTTCATCCTCTTCTACTTTCCTCTCCCAGTCATATCTCTCCCATCAAGTTCCCATCCCGTAGTGACCCTTCCACTCCCCTCATTTTCTTCCCTTCCCTCACCTCTCATCCTGGTCTTTCGCTCTCCACTCCTCCCCGGACCTTGATTTCCCTGGGTGGTGAGTCTCCCTGGTGTGTGGAGGCATCTCGCTGGAGTGCCCGCCTTTTCCTTCTTCCCTTCCACTGCCCTGCACCTCCTCAGAACTCCCTGGCCCCTCGCTTCCCTGCTCCTTCCCTGCCTTTCACTCTCCTCGACATCGCCCGCCACTCTGAGGGTAAAGGCGCCGCGGGGTACCAATGATCGGCCATATACGGACTGCAGGAGAGAGGAAAGAGTGAATATGTAAATAAGGAAAAGGAAGTTGACCGTTGAAAATAAGCATAGATTATATTGAAAGGATTGACTTACTAATGACAAAAACGTATGTACTTATGTAAATTGAAGGATAAACAATATAAATAATCCTAAAGGTATCTCTCGTGCAGTAATGTTACCTTGATTCACCTGAAGACCACTGACGGACACTGCTGACAACGCGCTCTTCTCCAGGGTCCGCGAACAGCACTCGGTCAGCACTCATCAGCGCCTCGATGGAAATGCTGAGAGGCGGCAACGTGCAGCAGGAAGTGAAGAGAAAATAGTTGAGAAAATAGTTGTGGAAAATAGTTGTTGTGAGAATAGTTTAAAATAGCTGCGTCACGTGTTGAAAACCAGGAAATATTATCGGCTTCCTCCCGCCATAATAAAAGATAGACCAGGGAAAGAAGGAACTATATGGTACAACTTTATTTTCTTTATATTTTATTTCTAAGGTGTTTTTATTTTCTCCATGTACATGTTTCTTAGCCTCGCTTACACGTTCGTATGTTGATGTAAATATATATGATGCAACCTTTTTCTATGTCTTTTCTTCTAAGTTGCTTCTATGTACGTAAATAACCACGTTTCTTTCCTATCCCATTTCCTACTCCTTCTTAAATAAATAAAATAAAAATCTGTATGGTTGTGTGACGAGACCGTGTATAATTGCCTTCTCTTTCCTTTGTTATTGCTCTTGTTTTAATATTATTTTCTTTCTTTCAGGTAAGGCCACAGACAGGAACAGCGGAGTTTGGCTTGGAGGGTTACGTGAGGCAGGTGAGAAGGACAGGTTGGTGGTTAATCACGTCCCTCACCTGTGTTGGCCTTGTATCTCGCCGAGGCTTCATTTGGTGTTCCTTTCTTAATCCTCATAAAGTCAAGGTCTCCGTTTGTGTCGGATATTTCCTTTGACAGTTCCTTCACCATTTGTTCCTTTCCAAATCCTCATAAAGTCAAGGTCTCCGTTTGTGTCGGATATTTCCTTTGACAGTTCCTTCACCATTTATTCCTTTCCTAATCCTCATAAAGTCAAGGTCTCCGTTTGTGTCGGATATTTCCTTTGACAGTTCCTTCACCATTTGTTCCTTTCCTAATCCTCATAAAGTCAAGGTCTCCGTTTGTGTTGGATATTTCCTTTGACAGTTCCTTCACCATTTGTTCCTTTCCTAATCCTCATTAAGTCAAGGTCTTCGTATGTGTCTGGGATATTTCCTTTGACAGTTCCTTCATCATTTGTTCCTTTCCTAATCCTCATTAAGTCAAGGTCTTCGTATGTGTCTGGGATATTTCCTTTGACAATTCCTTCACCATTTATTCCTTTCCTAATCCTCATAAAGTCAAGGTCTTCGTATGTGTCTGGGATATTTCTTTTGACAGTTCCTTCACCATTTATTCCTTTCCTAATCCTCATAAAGTCAAGTCTTCTCGTTATGTGTCCTGGGTTTTCTTTAACACTGACTCCAGCATTTAATATTTGGCTCACAGTTGATCGTTCCCTCTTTGCCCTTCAATTTTAGTCCTTTCTTTACCCCTCGACGTTCGTTTCTTCTTTACTCTTCGATATATTGGCGCCGAACTGAGTGTGGCCAAGGGAGGACTGGCGACTTGCTGTGTTTATTAAAGCCAGACCACGAGCCACAGATAATGATGGGCTCTTTTTAAAGGATGTGAATATCAGTGGAAACGACGAAGTAATGCATAATCGTGTCAGGTGTTCAACATAGTTTTTACAGGCAAGAACTTCCAGCGGCATAGTTCCTCATAGTTCTCCCTGAAACGTGTGGCATCGCGTACCTGTTTTCTGTGGTCCTCACGATGCAGAAAGAGAAAACGGTCATTGCGATGCTGGACTCAAGGAAAGGCTGTCCCCGTTTGCAGGTGCTTCTACGTATATTTGACTTGTTATTTGTATATTATTCGTGTTACAACTCGCGGCAGTTATGCATTAAAGGAGGTAAAGCATTCAGTCTGTTATCGAATTGCATAACTTGGTGGAGCAGAACAGTCGGCGGTTCATCTCTTAGTGACTCATGATTATCGATTGCCTTTCCACCCTCAAGGAAATATTAGTAACACAATTTTTCGAAACGTGTTCAAACTAAAACATGAAACTCAGACTACCACGACCTTCCCCAGTAAACAGTTGAGAAAAGTATTACGACAGAGATAACGTAACGAATATTTAAAGTGTTTTGATGGCACCGAGTAACTACCACAGAGTTTCCCCTTCAAAAGACTGTAGAAGTAAAGTAATGTTGGGGACATACGCTATAGCTGCGCGTTGCTTCGGTGCTCATATCCGTCGCTTTATAACTTGAGCCTGTGATGGGAAATAGGATTGGGAAATAGGAAAGGAGAATTGTGGCTAGGAAATGGTCGAGGTGAGATTGAAACGAGAAACACAGTAATGAAATAAGTAAAAGTTGAAATATTTAAGCTTACAAAAGACAATATTCCTGAAGCCTTGGATACGTGATGGGAAATAGAAATAGGAGATTGGGAGTTGGAAATTTGCTTGGGAAATGGTCGAGGTGAGCTGAAACGAGAAACACAGTAATGGAATCAGTAAAGGATGAAATTTTTAAACCTACAAAAGACAGTATTCCTGAAGCCTTGGATACGTGATGGGAAATAGAAATAGGAGATTGGTAGTTGGAAATTTGGTTGGGCAATGGTCGAGGTGATCCGAAACGAAAACACGGTAATAAAAGAAATAAAGGATGAGATATTTAAGCCTATAAGAGACGATATTCCTGAACCTTTGCTGCGTATTGGGTGCTGGTGGCGAGGAACTCATCAGGGGAGGACATAAATAAGAGATCTTCCGCTGTGTTATTTATTCACAGTGAAGCTGAACTCTCGGAAGCCATTATTTCATCCACGGATCCTCTTTCATTTTTTATTTGGATCCGAATTAAGTTTTTGGAAAGTTAAATTCGATGAGACTTGTCGCATTAGATAATTGTAGACTTAAAGTTGATTTTTGCTCGAGATAGATAGATAGATATATTGATAGATAGATAGACAGATGGAAATTGATGGTTTGATTGATAGAGAAAATGTGTGTGTGTGTGTGTGTGAGAGAGAGAGAGAGAGAGAGAGAGAGAGAGAGAGAGAGAGTCTGTGTGTCTGTGTGTCTGTGTCTGTGTTCCCCGATGACCCTTGGTGGGAAAGAGCGAGGTCTGCCGGGAGTGAGGGAGTGAGCGCTTGTCTGAAACTGTGCTTGACTTTTTCATTGGGTCAAATTATTCAGGGCGACGCGGCGGGGCGAGTATGTGTTCAGGGCGCGGCGAGGCGGAACCGGTTGATGCTGGGGACTCGTGTGGATAAGAGGACGAGGGGGAATTAGGAAACCATGGGCCAGGGAGGGTCGGGAAAAGAGTGGGGCAGGGATGGACAGGGGAAGTAGTGTATGAGGTGGCAGGGGAAGAGATTGGGACGGATGAGGGGTTGTGAAGAGGAGGAAGAGGAGGAGGAGTAGGTAAGAGAGAGAGAGAGAGAGAGAGAGAGAGAGAGAGAGAGAGAGAGAGAGAGCGGTAAATGAAGATGATTAGCAGGTAGGGAAGACGAAGAGGTGACGAAGGATTAACACAAAGGGAGGAAGAATGACGAAGATGATGAATAAGTGACCAGAAGGAGAAGAGGGGTAAGAGTGTGGCAGGGTTGTTATCTTTAATGTACCTTATATTATTTACGTTATGTCCTTTACTTTGCTTCTTTTTCTTTGTTTTCCTTCCTATACCTGGTCTCTTTACCTCTTCCTTTCTATCCCCATTCTGTTATCAACCTTAAGTATTACACCCATTTTCTTATCGAACTAAAGTATTACACTCGTTTTCGCGGTTAACTGAAGTATTATTTAGGTATTACAATCATTTTCGTATGCAACAAGTATTATTTGAGTATAACAATCATTTTCGTATGTTACTGCAGTATTTTTTAAGTATTACAATATCTTTCGTGTCTAACTGAAGTATTACTCTCATTCTTGTATCTAACTGAAGTATTACTCTCATTCTTGTATCTAACTGAAGTATATAAGTATTACACTCATTTTCGCGTCTGACTAAAGTATTACACTCACTTTCGCGTCTAACTGAAGAAGTATTACACTCACTTTGCGTCTAACTGAAGAAGTATTACACTCACTTTGCGTCTAACTGAAGAAGTATTACACTCACTTTGCGTCTAACTGAAGAAGTATTACACTCACTTTGCGTCTAACTGAAGAAGTATTACACTCACTTTCGCGTCTTACTAAATATTACACTCATGTTTGCTTCTTATTGCTTCAAGTTTTTTCGTTTTTTATAGTTTTTAGTTTCGTTTTCGTTTCTCATCACATAGGAAGGTTAATTTCGTTTCCTGTAGCTTATAACAGAGGTTCGTTTTCGTTTATTGCGTACAGTTTTTCATTTATTTAGTTTCTCGTTTCAGTCTCGTTTATTTTTATCGCTAATAGTGGTTCATTTTCGTTTCTCATCGCTCGTATATGCTTTTCAGACCCTTAAAGTATATATCAGTGGTTCGTTTTCGTTTATCGTCAATAGTTTTCGTTTATTTAGTTTTTTCGTATCATTCTCGTTTATTTTCATCGTTAATAGCGGTCCATTTTCGTTTCTGATCCCTCGTATATGCTTTTCAGGCCCCTAAAGTATAATCCCCTCTCACAAAATCAAATCAGGAATGTTTTATTAGAGTTTATTCATGTTGTATTAGTATATGTCCGTCTCCCCTACATACCCTTTCCATGTCGGGTGATATATGAATTCCCTGTCCGGAATTATGCAAGGGATGTTCTTTTAACCAACCTGTTGCCGCGGCGTCTGGTCTGTCTGCTTTATATTCATACACACCCTGTCGTTTTTACATATGAATTCTTGGTACGGAATTAAGTAAACTGGACTGCGGAGGTCTGCCTAGGTTACGCTCTCATTTCTGTTTCCCTCGTTCGTTTTTCACTGTCATTCCTTGTCTGTTCTTTCTACAAGGGATTTTCTTTTAACCGACCTGTTGCCTCGGCGTCTGTCTCCACTAATCTTCCTCTTTTTTTGGTTGTGTCTATTCAAGGAGACTATACAAGGATTTTCTTAAAAGGATAGACAAGGATATGATAAGATTATACGTTGAATATGAATCCCTCGCCCTGAGTCTATTCAAGGATCTTCTTTAAGGATAGACAAGGATATGATAAGACGATGCGTTGAATATGAATCCCTCGCCCTGACTCTATTCAAGGATCTTCTTTTAGGATAGTCAAGGATATGATGAGACTATATATACGTTAAATATGGATCAATGGCTGAGTCTGTTTAGGATTTTTCTTTCACTAAACACAAGGATATATTTTTTTTACAGCAAAGGAAGCAGTTCAAGGGCAAAACATATGAAAACAAAAGAAGCCCGCTAAGCACTAGTCCTATGAAAGAGAGTAGTAAAGAGTGGCAAAAAGAGAGGTCATTTTCAGGTGGAAACTACAAAGAACCAAACAGCTCACACTTCGCAGCCCAGTGTGGTGGTTGATGCTTTTTCAGGCTGTTTTAAATATGAAAGCCTTGGCCCAGTATCACAGAGCCGCTACATCCCAGCCAGCACAGTTTCCCCTCGCAGATTCCCAGTTATCGACCCACCCGCGGCGTGTTAGGCGGAGCGGGTGGGTGGGTGTGGGTGCGCCGCCTGCTGTAAATGGCGTATATTCCGAGCAAGACCCATGTATAACTAGGTGTGGAGTCTGTAGAGGGTGGGGAGGACACGTGCGGGAACCATAGCATTTGCAAAGGACACGAGAGAACGTTACAGATGCTTTGGAAAGGGTTGTTCAAAGTATTGTAGTCGGGTTAAGTTAGGTTAGGTTAAGTTGGTTTAGCCGTGGTGCTGAGGGGGGGAAGATACTTAAAGGGTTGTTCAAAGTATTGTAGTGGGGTGAAGTTAGGTTAGGTTAAGTTGGTTTATCCGTGGTGCTGAGGGGGGGAACGATACTTACGAAAACCATCAACTTTGCAAAGGATACGAGAAAATATTACAGAGGTTTCGAGAAGAGCTCCTCAAGGTATTCAAGCCTGAAGTTGGGTGAATAAGGGTGGTTGATTCCCCCTCACACGTTCATCCATCTCTCCATGTATCTACTCATCCATGCAGTCTCCTCTCAGTTCTCCAATCTCCTCGGAGGCGTGGAGTTCGAATCCCACCGCTGCCACCATTTTTATAACAGAGTGGAGGTAAGTAACAGAGATGTGTATCGAAAACAAGAATTAAAGTTTGCGTCAGCGTTACCAAATTATCGTACTTAGCCACGCAGCTCATTGCATTTTCCGGTTTCTGACTCACAGCTATCGCAAACAAACACCAATAAGTAACGCTTTTAACGATAACTTTAACTAGAATCTCGTTATCTGTGTGGGTAGGAGAGTTTTGGGGCCTGGAACTGATAATGATAAATGCGATGTTTTGAGTACGATAATATGGTAACGCTGGTTGGGGTGCACATGACAAGC
Source organism: Eriocheir sinensis (assembly GCF_024679095.1). Classification (NCBI taxonomy): domain Eukaryota; kingdom Metazoa; phylum Arthropoda; class Malacostraca; order Decapoda; family Varunidae; genus Eriocheir; species Eriocheir sinensis. Next base: position 1,575,661 of record NC_066523.1, read on the forward strand.
GGAAGGCAGAGGAAGGATATCATACCGCAATAAAACCAATAACTCTTTAACCTGACAGTGGGTCGCGGAAAGACTTAAGTCGGCATTATTAGACAGTTTCGCTTCTCACATCAGCTATTTCTAAAGGCCAAAGAGGGGGTCAGTCGGGTTCTAATGAGTGTTTCTTTAGGTTCACGGTACAGAAGAAGGCTCAAACTACCACCAGGGCCATAAGACTTCTCCTGGAAATGACCCCCACAACTCCTACGAAGGCCTTGTCAAATATGTGTTCTTGGGCGGCGAAATGTCTTATAATCCGACCCTTAGAATCAAATATAAACGTGCAATCAACAGCAACAGCAACAACAGCCACATGCACACCAATGAACAGCAACAGCAACAGGGGCAGCAGGCGGTGACGTGGCAGGAGCAAGTGGAGGCGTCACGTCGCGTCCACTTAGCTTGTGCCTCTGCCTCGCGTCAGCCCGCCACTTACCGCTGCCTGAGTCACGCTAACTTCATAATGGACCTGGAGTGAATGGGGGGAGTGGGGGAGGGGATGCGGGGTTGGGGCAGGGGAGGGAGGTGGTGTGGGGGGGTAAGGGCGTCCATCGAGGTTTTATTAATGTATTTCTCTATCTATTTCTCTTTATCTCTCTCATTTTTCCAAACACATTTTCTTTTATTATTTTCTTCCATTTATTTTTCTTTCTCTTCCATTTCCATCCTCTCATTTCTTTTTCTTTCTCTTTATTGATTTTCTTTCCTGTTATCTCTCTCTCTCTCTCTCTCTCTCTCTCTCTCTCTCTCTCTCTCTCTCTCTCTCTCTCTCTCTCTCTCTCTCTCTCTCTCTCTCTCTCTCTCCTCCGCTACCTGGGGTCACCTGTTTATATTCATCCTCGTGCTCCTCGTATTCGCGTGTGTTTGCGTCTATTCCAAGCCTTATCTGTCCTACTATATCCGTCTAGTGTGCGTCTTACCGAGAACCGTCTGTTGGGTGCCGTATTTGCGTCCTCCATCTCAGGATTACATGTCTTAGGGTCCTTTTCCTTTAAACATTTCGCCTCCCAAGCACACACATTCGATAGGGCTTTCGTAGGAGTTCTGTGGGCATTTTCATGAGTAGTTTCATGACTCTGGTGGTGGTCTGAGCCTTCGTCTGTACCAGGAGCCTTCAAGACCACATACAAGAATCCGATTAATCTCCTTTGTGATCTTTGGAAATAACTGATGTGGGAGGCGGAAGCGTAGGAGAATACTAACCTCAGTGTGTGTGTATATATATCATCCATCTGCCTCCACGCCTGTCTGTCTGTTTGTCTGTCTTGTCATTGCGTATTCTTTTGTAGCCAGACATGTCCATTCTCGTCTCTTTGTGTTCTCTTCATCTGTTAGCTTTCTGGAAATGAGGCCAAACAATAATGATGATGATGATGATGATGATGTTGAGGAGGAGGAGGAGGAGGAGGAGGAGGAGGTTTGTTGTGTGTTATCATTAAGCCTAAGTAGTTGTCTTTCCTTGAGAACTTTTGACATGCTATTTTGTAATTTGAGAGAGAGAGAGAGAGAGAGAGAGAGAGAGGGGAAGGGGGTGAAAGAAGGAAAGAAGGAAGGAAGAAGAGAACTTTTATCGTCATCGTCATCATTATTATTTTTATTTATTATTTTCCTCAGTTTTAGGTTATCGTGAGAGAGAGAGAGAGAGAGAGAGAGAGAGAGAGAGAGAGAGAGAGAGAGAGAGAGAGAGAGAGAGAGAGAGAGAGAGAGAGAGAGAACCCATAGAATTTTAAGGTCACATGTCTTTTTTTATCTCTTATATAGTCCTCTTTTTTTTTCTTTTACTTTTCTCTTCTTTTTTTAGTTTTCTTCTTTGTTTCTTCCTCTTTTTCCTCATCGACTTCCATCTTCCCTCCTCCTCCTCTTCCTCTTCCTCCTCCTCCTCCTCCTCCTCCTCCTCCTCCTCCTCCTCCGTGACATGAATATCTAACTTGTCATGTTTTTTCTTCTCAACCTCCTGAAAATCTTGTTTGTTTACTTGTCTTGCTTATGTGTGTGGAGGCGAGGGAGAGAGGAAGGAAAAAAAAAAATGGGAGGGGGGAGAGGGAGAGGGGCAGGGAGGGATGGAGGAAGACGGGGAGAGGCAAGGAGGGAGAGACTGTGTGTGTGTGTGGGGGGGGGGGGGGTAGAATACATAGAAGAGAGAGGTAATGGTTGCTTGATTAGGTAAGGTTGGGAAAGTTAGGTAAGGTAAGACACATGCAGGCAAGGTGAAGTTTGAAGTTAGGTTAGGTAAGGGTAGATTAATTAAGTTAAGGTAAAGTTTGCCGAAGTTAGATTAGGTAAGGTTTGGTTAGGTAAGGTTTGGTAAGGTTAGATTAGGTAAGGTTTGGTTTGGTAAGGTTGGGTAAGGTTAGATTAGGTAAGGTTTGGTTTGGTAAGGTTGGGTAAGGTTAGATTAGGTAAGGTTTGGTTAGGTAAGGTTGGGTAAGGTTAGATTAGGTAAGGTTTGGTTTGGTAAGGTTGGGCAAGGTTGGATTAGGTAATTTTTTGTGAGACTCGTTTATATTAGGTTTGGTTAGGTAAGGTTTGGTGAGGTTAGATTAGGTAAGGTTTGGTTAGGTAAGATTTGTCGAGGTTAGATTAGGTAAGGTTTGGTGAGGTAAATTTTGGCGAGGTAGATTAGGTAATGTTTTGAGATACTAGATTACATAAGGTTTGGTGAGGTTAGATTAAGTTAGTTAAGGTAAGGTTAGGTTAAGTTACGTTAGGTTATATTAGTTAAAGTAAGGTTTGGTGAAGTTAGATTAGTTAAGGTTTCTTGAGGCTAGTTTAGATAAGGTTAGGTGAGGTTTGGTTAGGTTAGGTTAGGTAAGGTAAAGTTAGATTAGGTTATAGTAGGTAAGGTAAGGTTTGGTGAGGTTAGATCAGTTAAGGAGGGAGGCGAGAGAAAAGTAGGGTAGGAATGGAGGAAAGGGAAGCGATAGGAAATGAGGTAGAGGAAGGAGAGAAACGCGATGAAGGAAAAATGAAGGTAGGGAGGAGGGAATGAAGGGAGGAAAGGGAGGAGAGAGAAAAGTAGGGTAGGGTCTGCGTGCGGTTTGAGGAGCGTCAGGAAGGAAGGAAGGATGAGGGAGGTAGGAAGAGGAGGAGGAGGAGGAGGAGAAGGAAGGAAGGAGGAGCTATTTTGGGAACCTGAGCAGGATATGGGAGAGAGAGATTTTTTAACCCTTTTCGTCGTAATACCATCAGGCCCACACACACACACACACACACACACACGCACACGCACACGCACACACATTCCCCTCCCCCCCAACCCTCATTTTTACCTGTCTGTCTAACTACTTATCTCCCTGTCTGTGTGTCTGCTTATCTGTCTGTCTCTGTCTGTCTCAGTCTGTCTTGCCGTTGGTCGGGTCGCCGTCTCGTGGAAGGTCAGCCTTAACTCTCGCTTGACAAAAATACAAAGAACGTTATTTCCCATTATTCTCGTGTCACGCGCTTTTGGGTCATATTATAAAACATTTCATCTCCCAAGAACACTAATTTGACAAGGCTTTCGTAGGAGTTGTGGGCATTTCCAGGAGTAGTTCTATGACCCTGGTGATAGTGTGACCTTTCCTCTGTACCATGAACCCAAGAAACACACATTTGACAGGCTTTCGTAGGAGTTGTGGGCATTTTCAGGAGTAGTTCTATGACCCTGGTGATAGTGTGACCCTTCCTCTGTACCATGAACCCAAGAAACATACATTTGACAAGGCTTTCGTAGGAGTTGTGGGCATTTCCAGGAGTAGTTCTATGACCCTGGTGATAGTGTGACCCTTCCTCTGTACCATGAACCCAAGAAACACACATTTGACAAGGCTTTCGTAGGAGTTGTGGGCATTTCCAGGAGTAGTTCTATGACCCTGGTGATAGTGTGACCCTTCCTCTGTACCATGAACCCAAGAAACACACATTTGACAAGGCTTTCGTAGGAGTTGTGGGCATTTCCAGTAGTTCTATGACCCTGGTGATAGTGTGACCCTTCCTCTGCACCATGAACCTATATAAACACTCATTAGAACCCGATTGACCCCCTCTTTGACCTTTAGAAATAGATGATGTGAGAAGCGAAAATGTCTTGTAATGCCGCCTTTTGTCTCCCGCTAATAAAGATACTCACGCGGAAAGACTTGGCTCTCTTACAGATCACGGAAAAGAAAGATAAGTTGCAAGGGCCAGGGCCAAACATACGAGGATATACACTTACACTTTTGTTTTGGGTATATATAATTATCCATTTTAACCTTTTTTTATACTTTCGAGCTGCCTGTCTATAAACTCACTGTGAAGAATCTTAGTAATAATAATAGATTGTGGCTGATTTTTCAATACTTTTTTCTACTTTTCTTTTTTCTATTTTTTTGTACCAGTCTGTCACCTACCCATTCACACTCACGCATTCACTCACACACACACATCACTACACTCCATCCTCCTCCTCCTCCTCCTCCTCCTACCAGACAACCAAGCCTCAACAAGATCAAAAAAGCGGTTCTGGAAGCCGTACGCTCACGCCAGCTATTAATACCCTCTCTTCAACTATTCTTGGCCGCGTTCTGTTAATTCCTGAGAGTAACCTTGGCGACCTGGGAAACGTGAGACGGTGCACGGGTGGGTGGGAGAATGCTTGTGTTATATAAGAGTGCTTTGTGGAAGGAGAGAAACACTAGATGGATTATAGATGCTTTGATGCGTTAGGAATATATTGTTTGCTGTCTAAAGAGTGTTGGGGTGGGACGTATTGGAGGAGGATGTTGCTATACGATAGTGCTTTATGGATTTACAGAAACACTAGACAGATTATAGATGCTATGAGGCGTTAGAAATACAATGTTTGCTGTCTAAAGAGTGATGGGGTGGGGCGTATGTGAGAGGATGCTGTTGTTATTCGATAGTGCTTTATGGATGTACGGAAACACTAGACGGATAATACATGCGATAATACATAGATAATACATACATACTTATTTACGGTAAGATTTTATACATAGTTTGATGCTTAAAGGATGATGAGGTGATTTTTATTTTGTGATTTATTTAATTGAGAATAGAGATGAAGAGAAGAGAATTTGATGGTAGAAATGGTGTTATATAGCCAGATTTCATTAGAGAGAGAGAGAGAGGTGTTGTTAGAAAAAGACGATATTGATGAACAGTGAGGAAAATAAAGATGCTGCTTCGGTGCCATGGTCTCTCTCTCTCTCTCTCTCACTCTCTCTCATATCTCTTCATGAACTTAATGGAATCGTAATTTTGATCCTGTTTCCTAAGAGAGAGAGAGAGAGAGATGCATTTTCCATATTCTATTACTCGTTTCCATCTATTATTATCATTATCATCATCGGCACTCAATCCCTTCATCATCTTCCTCCTTCTTCTTCCTCTCTATTCCTTACTGGTTTATATCCTAAATTCCTAACCTTTTCTTCCTTATTCGCCTATCCTCACCTACTCCCTCATAACCTAATACCCCCTCTATCTATATCTCTCAATTTCTATGTTTATTTCTATTTTTCTAACTCCTTATCGACATCCATATCAACCAATACTTCACCCTCACTTCCATATCCACTCCCTATTAACCTCAACTCAAGCACAAGCACTCCTTATTCACCCTTCCAATCTTCTCCTCTCTTCCCTTGCCTGTCCTTGCCTCACCTCGCTTTCCCCGCTCTCCTCGCCCCGTCCTCTGCCTCTCCCTCCCTTCCCTCCGACACTCCCACGACGTTTACTGCGCTGATACCCCCCCCCCCTCCTCAGTGCCTCCTGCCGGCGACTATTTGCAGTGGAAATGAGCTGGCGTGCGTGTTTTTACCGCCCTACGCGATGTGAGGAGGAGGTGATGATGGCGGGGGTGGTTTTAGTATAAGGAGGAGGTGGTGATGGTGGTGGTGGTGGATTAGGAGGAGGAGGAGGAGAAGGACTAGATGGAGTTATTAGGAAAAGTGAAGAAGAAGAAGGAGGAGGAGGAAAAGAAAGAAGAAGGGGAGATTAATAGATGGATCAAAGGATGGAGATGATGAGGAGAAAAATGTGTAGCAGTATATTATGTGGATGGACTAAAGAGAAGAAGAAGAAGAAGAAGAAGAAGAAGAAGAAGAAGAAGAAGAAGACGTAGGAGAAGAAAAACAAGAACAAGAGCAGGAACAGAAATAGGAAGCAACAAAAAAAAAAGAAGCAAAGTAAAATGTAGAAGAAGAAGAAGAAGAAGAAGAAGAAGTAGACGAAAACAAGAACAACAAGAACAATAAGTAAATCAAAATAAGAACACGAGAGGAAAAAAAAGAAGAAAATGGAAAACAAACAACAACAAAAAAAGAAATAAAGAGGAAAGATACTAATTAACCTTCCAGCCTTATCCTCACTAATGAAGCGAACAGGAAAATAAGACGCCCCATATTTCCCCTTAAAAAAATAATACATATACATAATACTCGGGAGCTGGGTTACCTATACATAATTATACCTTATTTAGGGAGGAGGAAGAGAGAGGTCATATGGATCAGGCTTTCCTCCTCCTCCTCCTCCTCCTCTTCTTTTATCCTCGTCTTCCTTTTCCTCCTTCTTTATCTATTTCTATTTTTTTCAACCTCCATCCTATCATTCTTTTTTTTATTATTTGTAACTTCTCTTGGGATCTTTTTTTCTATTTTTTTTTTTTTTATTCTTCCCTCCAGCTGTTTTTCTCCTCCTCCTCCTCCTTCTCCTCCTTCTCCTCCTCTTCCTTCATCTATTTCTCGTTTTTTCTCCCCCTTCCATTTTTTTTGTAGCTTCTCTTCCGATTTTTTTTCTTTTTTTTTCATAATTCTTTCCATTTTTTTTTCCCATTCTTCTGTCCCTTCTTTCTTGTCCTGTTCTGTCCTTCAAGTCGGGTATTTTTCCTATTAATTCCAATCTTTACTGTTTTTTTTCATGATTCCTCATTCCATTTTTTTATTACCATCTGGCCTGTCCCTTTCTTTTCTGTCCTTCTGTCTCTGTATTTTGTCTCTTTCTGTCCTGTTCTTTCCTTCTGCCCTATACTGTTCTGTCCTGTCCTATTCTGCCTTTCTGTTCTGTCTATTCCGTCCTTCTGTCCTATTCTGTTTGTCCTATTCCGTCCTTCTGTCCCATTCTGTCCTGTTCTATTCTGGCCCTTCTGTTCTGTCCTATTCCGTCCTTCTGTCCTATTTTGTCCTGTCCTATTCTGCCCTTTTGTTCTGTCTATTCCGTCCTATCCTATTCTGTCCTGTCCTATTCCGTATTTCTGTCCTATTCTGTCCTGTCCTATTCTGCCCTTCTGTTCTGTCCCATTCCGTCCTTCTGTCCTTTTCTGACCTGTCCTATTCCGTACTTCTGTCCTATTCTGTCCTGTTCTATTCTGCCCTTCTGTCCTATACTGCCCTGTCCAATTCTGTCCCTCTTCAAACCGACGACTCTCACCCTCCCACCCACCCTTGCCTTGTCCTTAGTATTGGCTGCTTGGGACGTGAATAACAACATGAATACTGCACCCGAGGAGAATAAATTGAGCTCGGTTTCACGTCTGCTGGGTGTCCGATACGGGAAAGGAAAGGGAGTTATGTGCGCAGGTGGTGGGGGTAGTAATAGTAGTAGTAGTAGTAGTAGTAGTAGTAGTAGTAGTAGTAGTAGTAGTAGTAGTAAACAGACCGATAAGAATGGTAGTAAATAACATCAGTAATAGTATCGAATTTCAACTTAGTATATTCGTTGAAATCTTGCTTTACTTGTTGTTGTTATTTCGCTTGTGTGTGTGTGTGTGTGTGTGTGTGTGTGTGTGTGTGTGTGTGTGTGTGTGTGTGTTTGTGGAGGGTGAGTCACGGATTCCTTCCTCGTCAATACTCGAAAGAAAGAAAGAGAGAAAGAAAGAAAGGAATAAATAAATAAAGAAAGAAAGAAAAAGAAGAAGAAAAAGAAGCAAATAAGAGGAAAACAAAATGAAAACAATTGTAATCTATGAGAGAGAGAGAGAGAGAGAGAGAGAGAGATCACCTCCCTGCATTGCACCTTAAAAGAAGACAAAAGAAGACACGTTGTAACACGCACAGAACCACCAAAGGAAAAAAAAAAGAAAAGAAAAATTAGGAGGTTTTGTGAAAGCATAACTTGGTCAACACGAAGTTTAAATGACCCGTCGATTAGGCCGTGACCTTGACCTGACCTTCCCTCCCCTCCCTATATGCACCAACACTGACCACCACCACCACCACCACCACCCTCCTCTTCTTCCTCCTCCTCTTCTTCCCTCTTTGGTTCTTCCCTTCTTCCCTTCTCTTTCCCTCCCTTCCTTCACCATCCCTTACCTCCCTTTGCTGTCCTTTCTTCCTCCTTCCCTTCTTCCCTTCCTCTTTTTCCTCCTTCCCTTCTTCCTTCTCCTCCTCTTCCCTCTTCTTTCTTCCCTTCTTCCCTTCTCTTTCCCTCCCTTCCTTCACCATCCCTTACCCACCTTTGCTGTCCTTTCTTCCTTCTTCCCTTCCTCTTCCCTTCTTCCTCCTCTTCTTCCTTCCTTCTTCGTCTTCCCTTTCCTCACTTTTCCTTCCTCCACCCCTACAAGATACCTCTCCACTTACCTCTACTTCCTCGTCTTCTGTTCCTCCTCTCTCCTTCTCTTCCTTCCTCCATGTTTAACTTTCTCTTCTTCCCTCCCTCTCTTTCCTCCCTCACTTTATCTTTCTCCCTTCTTTATATCTTCTTTCTCCTCTCTTCTTCCTTTTTCGTATACGCTTTACTTTCTCCTATTCTCTCTTCTTCTCTTTTCTCTTCTTCATTTATCAACATTTCATATATTTCTGCCTTCCCATCACTTTCATCATCCCCATTTCTCCTCCTCCTCCTCCTCCTCCTCTTTCTCTTCCCGTCACTTCTCATTTATCTGGCCGGGAGGTGAAGGAATAGGTGAGAGGGATTAAAGGGGAGGAGAAGTGAAGAGGGGAGAGGGGGAAGGAGGGGAGAGAGGTGAGGGAGGGAGAGGGGAAGTAAGAGGGAGGTGAGAGAGGGTTAAAGGTGAGGTGAAATGAGGGGGAGGAGGAGGAGGAGGAGGAGGAGGAGGTGCGTTCCATCCTGCCCGCCTGTCAAGCTCAAACTTTTCATGTCAATCAATTTATTACTCTTCCTCCCAACGGTGATATTTCGGAGGAGGAGGAGGAGGAGGAGGAGGAGGAGGAGGAGGAGGAGGATAGAAGCAGAAAGAAGATGAGTGCATGGAGGGAAGGACTGAGAGAGAGAGAGAGAGAGAGAGAGAGAGAGGATAAATTGTTTGGGTTTAGGAAAGTCAAAAAAAAATCCCACCTTCTCTTTTTCGTTCCTTCCCTTCGTCTTTCTTAACTATTTTGTCCCTGTTCTTTTTTTTAATATTTTTCTTCTTGCTTCCTCTCTTCCATTTCTCATTTCCTTCTACGTCTCAAATTCATCATGTATTTTTATTTAATTCTCCTTCCTTTGTTATCCATTTTCTATTCTTTCCTTCCTTCCTTCCTTCCTTCCTTCGTTCCTTCCTTCCTTCCATTCTCATTTCCTTTCTCTCATTATTTCGTCTCCTTTATTTCCTATCTTTCTCTTATCTTTCTTATTTCTATTTCCTTTCCAGTGTTTCTTATTTCCTCGCTAATCTTCCTTATCTCCTCTTTATCTTTCATTTCCTTTCTGTCTTCTTTTACTTCTCATTTCTCATCTCCTTTCCCACACAGTCCTTTCTCTTCACCTCTCTCCTTGTTCTCTCTTCCAGTTCCTCCATTCAAACACTCAAGCTATTCTCAGTGTTATCCTCTTCCTCCTTCTCCTTCTCTTCCTTCTCGTTCTTCTCCTTCGCAAAACTCCTCCTCCTCCTCCTCCTCCTCAGTCTTCTCCTTTCATCTTCCTCTTGTTCTCCTCTTGTTCTCCTTATCTCTTGTCTCGTGCACTCCACCCTACTCATAAACTATCTCCTCTTCCTCCTCCTCCTCTTCTCTTCCTCCTCCTCCTCCTCCTCCTCCGTGCACCTGACAACCTGGATTACTTTTTTTTTTTTTTACGTGGTCTTAATTTTAAAGGTGGTGGTGGTGGTGGTGATTTTTGTCGTTCATGTTATTTTTTTTCTTTTCCTTCTTTTCCTGCTTCTCTTTTTATCTCTTTTCCTGTTCTTGTCTTTTCTTTCTCTTCCTTTTTTTCTCTTTTGTTCCTTCCTTGTTCTTCTTTTTCTGATTCTTCTTCTTGTTCTTTTTCTTTGTTGTTCTTGTCTTCTTCTTTTTCTTCGTCTTCTTCTTCTTCTTCTCTGTTTTTGTTATTTGTTTTGTCGTTGTTGTTGTTGTTCTTCTTCTTCTTCTTCCTCTTTTTCTGTTTTTCTTTTCTTTTTTTTACCTCGTTTTCTTTAATTGCTCTCCCTTCACTCTTTACCTTTACCTCGTTTTTCTCTTTCTTTTTCTCCTCTTCCTCTTCCTCCTCCTTTACCTCCTCCTCCTCTTCCTGGTCACGTTTCATACACGTTTTGCTACCCCTCTCTCCTCCCCTCTCCTCCTCCTCTCCTTCTTTCCTTCATCTTCGTCCTTCTTCTTCCTTTCTTCCTCTTCCGCCATCTCGTGTCCTTCCCCTTCTCTTCCCCTCCTTTTTATATATAACTTTTCTATCCGTCTCTTTCATCTTTATTCCCTTCAATCGCTTCCTCCTTCTCCTCGTCCTTCGTCTCCTCCTCCTCCTCCTTCTCCTCCTCCTCCTGCGTTATTCCTGTCATCTTTTTCCATCATACTTGGGTCCTCCTCTTTCTTCCTCTTCTCTTCTTTTTCTTCTTCTTCCAGTTTTCTTCTCTGTTTCTTCCATTTCTTTCTCATCCACTTCCATATTCCTTCCTTCCTTCCTTCTCCTCCTCGTCCTCCTCCTCCGCCTAATCCTCCTCCTCCTCTCTGTCGCCTTCTATAATATAAATTCCCTTCTCCGCTGTAAAAATTTTAATCTTTTCTATAAAATTTCCATGCTGGGTCCTTTTTTTAGTGGCGGCTCCACGTTCTCTCTCTCTTTTTCCCTTTCTCAGTCTTTTCCAGCCGACTCTTAGTGAAGGCAGAGAAGGAGGGAGGACGGAAGGGTGGATAGGAAGGAAGGAAGGGATGGGGAGAGAATGGGAGGGAGGCAAGGAGGAGAGAAGGGAAGTGGACGGGGAAGGAGCAAGTTCGGAAGGGGTGGGTAGGTAAGAAGGGAGGGAGGGAAGGGAAGGAAAGGAAAGGAAAGGACAAGAGAGTGAGGTAAGGAGGGAAGGGGAGGGAAATATGGGAAAAGGAAGGGAGGGGAGGAAAGAAAAGGAAAGGGTAGTAATGTAGATAGGAAGAGAGGGAGGGAAATAAGAGAAAGGAGAGATAGTTAGGTAAGAAGGGAGGGAGGGAGGTACAGGAGGAAGGGAAGGATAGGTAAGGAGGTCGTGTCTTCTCCCTCCCTCTCTCGCTCTCTCCCTCTCCTCCGTAAAAATAATGTACATATTTATATTAGTATAGACTCGAATATGTTGTAGTGTTTCCTCTTAATGTATTTCTTCCTTGTGTTCGTTCTTATTCTGTCCTTTTTCTTCCTTATTCTACTCCTTCTTCATTCTTCTCTTGGTTTATCTTCTTTTTCTTCTTCCTCTCTCCTCTTCCTCCTCTCTTCCTCCTCTTCCTTCTTCGTTATAAATCAACAACGTGTCCTTTTCTGCTTTTTTTCCTTTTTCCTTTGTTTCCTGTTCATCCATATTTCCGTGTTTTCTTCTTCTCCTTCTTCTTCTTCTTCTTCTTCTTCTTTTTTCTTTTTTTCTTCTTCTTCTTCCTCGTTATACGCCAACTAGCTGTCCAATACCTTTTTCTCCGATTTTCCTCCTCCTCCTCCTCCTCCTCCTCCTCCTCCTCCTCCTCTCTCTCTCTCTCCTCTCTTCCTCCTCCCTCTTTTCTAATTCTCCTTCTCCTTCCCTCCTCCTTCCTTTCCTTCCTCCTTACCTCTTTCCTCTCTCCTCTCTCTCTCTCTCTCTCTCCATCTCTCTCTCTTCCTCTCTCTCTCTCTCTCTCTCTCTCTCTCTCTCTCTCTCTCTCTCTCTCTCTCTCTCTCTCTCTCTCTCTCTCTCTCTCTCTCTCTCTCTCTCTCTCTCTCTCTCTCTCTCTCTCTCTCTCTCTCTCTCTCTCTCTCATTTTATATTCCTTGTTTTTCTCTGTCTCGTCTTATCTTCCCCATTTTCCTCTTTTTATTCCATTTCCCTTTGTTTCCTCTGTTTTATTCCTCCTCCTTTCATTTTTTGTTCTCCTTTCCAGCTCCTTCCATTTCTCTTGTCTCTTCCTCTTCCTCCTTTTCCTCCCCCTTATTCCTCTTTCTCTCCTCATCATTCGCATTTTCGTTCTCGTCCTTGTCCTCCTGCTGCTCGTCCTTGTCCTCCTCCTCCTCCTCTTCCATTTCCTCTTTACAACTTAAAAATATTTTCAGGACGCAGCATTTCTTGTATGCTTATACATTATTAATTCTCTCTCTCTCTCTCTCTCTCTCTCTCTCTCTCTCTCTCTCTCTCTCTCTCTCTCTCTCTCTCTCTCTCTCTCTCTCTCTCTCTCTCTCTCTCTCTCTCTCTCTCTCTCTCTCTCTCTCTCTCTCTCTTCATCTTTCCTTCTTTGCTCTTTATTCCTTCCTTCCTTCCTTCCTTTTCTTTTTATTCCTTTTCCCTTTCCTTCCTGTCTTGTATTCCTTCCTTCCTTTCTTCCTTTCTTTCATCCCTTTCTTCCTCTTTTATCTCTTCCTCATGTCCCTCCATCCATCCTTACCTCCTTCCTTCCCTCCCTTTCTCCCTTTCCTCCCTTCCTTCGTTCTCCTTTCCTCCCGACTTTTCTTCCTTCTCTCCTCCACGATGTTTTTCCCTCTCTCCTTCTCTCTTCTTGTTTACTTGTTATTGCTATTTTATTTTTACTTAAGAACAAGTTGTCTAAATTAAAATGAAGCCTCAGAGTTGACCTTCGCTCCCCCAATCAGCGTCTAATGTATCTCTGCGTGTCAACACGGGAAGGGAGGGTCAGGTCGCTGCGAAATGACCTTGTTGGTTGACCTCTTTTTCCTCCTCTTCTTCTTCTCCTCCTCTGATTCCGACTTCGACTCCTTCTCCTTCTTCTCATTCTTCTTCTCCTTTCCTTTTCCTCTCCTCTTCCTTTCCTGTCCCTCTTCTATTTTCTTCCTTTTTTTCTCCTCCTCCTCCTCCCCATCCTTCTGCTTCTCCTCCTGTTTCCTCCTCTCCCTTCTCCTCCTTCTCTTCCTCTCCTTCGTTGGCAGATCACTTCGTTTTCCTTTCCTGTTCTTATCTTCTATATCGTCCTTCTTTCTCCTCCTCCTTCTCCTCCTCTTTCTCCTCTTCCTCTTTCGTTGGCAATTCGTTTCGCTTTCCCTTCCTCCTCCTTCTATTTTATTTTTCTTTAAGTTCTCTATGTTAGTGTGATTTTGAGATGTTTTGGTATATAACGACATTTTGGTACCGGACACAAAGACAGACAGACAGGCAGACAGACTAACAAAATTTCCATTCACCTCTCCTTTGCTTCCATGCTTCTTAGACTCCCTCCAGCTCTCGTTTTCCTCTCCCTTTTCCTCCACTCCTCTAACACCTCTCCTCCCTTCCTTCATTCTCTTCCTGTCTCTCCCCTTCATCTCCCATTCTTATCCTCCACTTCTTTCCTTTCTTCTTTCCTCCCTTAGCGTCCTTTCCCTCTCCTCTGTCTCCTCTTCCTCCTCTCCTCTCCTCCTTCCTTCCCTCCCTTCCCTCCCATCTCACAAAGAAGGTCATCCCTGCAAAACTAGATAAGGTAGAACACATAGCTAGTCCTTCACCTCAACTCCTCCTCCTCCTCCTCCTCCTCCTCCTCCTCCTCTAGTCCTAATTGCGCGGCTGGAGGATAACTTTCAATCTCCCCACAATCTCTCGCGCACACTCCCGCCCTGGTTATGCCGGGAACAAATCTGCGGTCTTATGAGCGTGCCAGCCCTGCAATGCGATTTTAATTAAGTATAGGCGCGCTTGTGTGTCTTGGAAGGAACGGGGAAGGGGGTTGGTGTGTAGCGGGGGGAGGGTTATGTGTCTGTGTGTGTGGTGGTGGTGGTGGGGGGGGGGTTGTGTTTTGGGGGGAAGGGGCAGGAGGTCAGTAGTGTTATTTTCGCTGCGTGGCTAGTAGTAGTAGTAGTAGTAGTAGTAGTAGTAGTAGTAGTAGTAGTAGTTATAATTGTTCTTGGTATAACTGAAATAGTGGTAATAGTTTTAAGAGTAGCAATAGTTTTTAGTAGTAGTAGTAGTAGTAGTAGTTGTTGTTATTGTTGAAATTGGAGGAAGAATGAAAAAAAAGATTGATTGAAAGAGGGAATATGAGATGCAAGGAAGGGAAGAAAGAGGATAGTTAGGAAGGGTGGAAGGATGGAAGGAAGGAAAGGTGGAAAAAAAAGAAGAGGAAAAATAATGAAGGAAGAAAGAAAGAAAGAAAGAAGACGAATTTACAGAAGAGGAAGCGGAAGAGAAAAAAGGAAGAGGTCGTGGAGGTTGCAATAGTAATAGTAGTAGTAGTAGTAGTAGTAGTAGTAGTAGTAGTAGTAGTAGTAGTTAGCAAGTCCTTCCCTCCTATATAGTTTTCCCATTTTGAGTTTCCCTTTTTGACACAGCGGCAGCGGAGAAGTAGACACACGTTGAAAATAAAGTGTTCCATCTCTTTGCCTTTATTGACTTTTACACTCTTTGAAGCGAACGTTCTTTTGATCTACTGGAAGCTCCTCTCTGATGTCCTCGTAGCCTACGCATACATATATACATACATTCATACATACATACATATATACACATGCAATAGATTTGGCTTAGTAACGTATAATTGAACCAGAGTGCTTGAGAGAGAGAGAGAGAGAGAGAGAGAGAGAGAGAGAGAGAGAGAGTCATTCTTCTCCTGGTGACGTGAATTTTAGGGAGTCTAATTTATATCTTCTGGGCACGATTGGAGGAGGAGGACGAAGAGGAGGAGGAGAAAGAGGGAGGTGGGGGCTAGCTAGGAAAAATAAATGGATAAGGAATGAAAGAGAGAAAGAGAGAATGAAGGAAGGAAAGAAAAGAAAACAAAACAAAATGAAACAAGAATGAAGTTTAAATTGAAGGAAGAATAACTAAAAGGAAGGAAGGAAGGAAGGAAGAAGGGAATATAAGAAGTAAGGAAGGAAAGAAAGGAGAAAGGAAGAAAGAAAGAAAGAAAGGAAAGGGGAAGAAAAAGAAGAAGACGTAAAAAATAGTAGAGGAAGAAAGAAGGAAAGAAGAAAGATGAGTTTGCAGAAGAAGAAAAGGAGGAGGAGCAGGAGGAGGAGGAGGAGGAGATTGCAGCTGTTGTTGTTGTGGTCATGGTGGTGGTGGTGGTGGTGGTGACTGGTGATGATGGTCGATATTTACGACGGCTGCATTGGTGGTGATTCCGCGGTGGCAGTGTGGGTGGTGATGGTTATGGTGTTGTTGTTGTTGTTGTTGTTGGTGGTGGTGGTGGTGGTGGTGAACGCATTGATATTAACCAGTTCTGTCTGTTAACTAATATTCCTTCTTGTTGATAATAATAATAATAATAATAATAATAATAATGATACTACTACTACTACTAATAATAATAATAATAATAATAATAATAATACGAAGAAGAAGAAGAAGAAGAAGAAGAAGAAGAAAAAGAGTGGAATACAGTAGAGAGAAGAATAAAGAGAAAATGGAAAGGAAATGCAGAAGGAGAGGAAGAAAGAGAGAAATGATAGACGGAAAGAAAGTGAAGAAGAACAAGAAAAAAAAGATTAAAAAAGACGAAGAAGGAGAATTAGAATAAAACAACAAAATAACTAAGAAAATCAAACCTTACCACACAAAAAAAATAAGGGTTGAAATGCGTTCTTAATACCGATATCACTTTCCTTACATACCTCAAGATAAGTTTCCTAAGTACTATCCATCCATGAGTGCGTACACACTGGAACCGTGCGTACAAACAGGTGAACGTACCCTGTGTAACATGTCTCGGTTGATCAGTAAAGGAAGGTCTTAAAGTTTTTTTGTACTGGTAGGGAGGGAACGGAAGAGGTCCACGTGGGGGGCTTATATCGACCAGGGAAACTAAAGGGAAGGGAACGGAAGGGAAAGGTAGGATGAGAGGAAAAAGGAAGGGAGGGAAGGAAGGAGAGGAGAAGCGTAGAAGGGAAAGGAAAAATCGTAGGGGAAAATAAAGTAAGAATGGGATGAAACGAAAGAGGAGGGAGGGAGAGAACGAAGGAGATAAATGAAAAGGAAAATAAGAAGAATAAGTGGGAAGAAGGAAGGAAGGAAGGAAAAAAAGTTAAAATGAAAGGAAAACTAAGAAGGAAAGGAAGATGATGATGATGATGGGGATGAGGAGGAGGAGGAGAATGAGGAGATGATGCCCACACACAACCCGGCAAAAGAAAGAGAGATAAAAAGACAATGAAAGACAGTGACAGATGACCAAAACAGGGATAACAACAGTGAAAATGATGACGACAACCTCCCCCCCTTCTTCCCTCCCCCCATCCCCCCCCACACCCACCCACAGACATGAGGAAGCTGGGCTGGTGAGGGAGATGACGGACGGTAATTTACGGGCGCACGATTGACGAGGCTGACGGCGAGATGGCGTGATAATGTGTCGCCTTTATGGCCCGGGGTGAAAAATGACTTGGCTGAGCTGCGAGGTGGTGGTGGGGGTGGGGGTGGGGGTGGTAATAGTGGTAATCGGTTTGGGTGGGAGGCTAGTGAATGGTGATGGTGGTGGTGGTGGTGGTGGTAATCGGTTTGGGTGGGTAGTTAATAGTGATGTGGAAAGGTGTTGTTGGTGGTGATGGTGGTGATGATATTGGTGGTGATGATATTGGTGGTGGTTATGGTGGTGTAGGACATTTCACAAAACACCGATTGCCAATACTCATAAATCACAAAATCATTGCCCATACTTAACTTCCACGTATTTCCTCCCATTTTTTTAATCGGTTAGGCAAAAAAACTGTACCGACATTTTTTAAAAGTTTCATATATAGTACCAGGAACAAGCGGGCCTTTTTTTTGTTGTTGTTTGTTTGCTTATAAGTCTTTCTTGTTCTCATTTACTTTTGCCCTTGAGTTCCTTCCTGTACTGTAAAAATATGAACATAATTACAGTCAATTCATTTTACTCCAGTTCGTAAATGTGGCAAAAACTCTGATTCCTTGAGGGACCTTGAGCTCCTGGACACCTGGAGAGAAGGGATTAGGCCTCACCTGGTGTCTGTGGGTCAGGTGCTGTCTTAAGAAAGTTGCACGTGAGGGTTACTTGAGGACGTGACCACCACCTGCCCTACCCTTTCCTTCCTTCCTTCCTTTCCCCTCTGTTCCTCCCTCCTTTCCTAGGCCTGGCGTTATTCCTCGTCCCTTCCTTCCTTACTCCTCCCTCTCTCTTTTTCCGTCTCATATTTCTCGGCTTCCAACACTGCATTGCCCTTTCCTTCCCCTCTTCCCTCGTTCTCCTTTAGTCTTTTTCCTCGTCTCCTAACTCTGTCTTACCGTTTCCTTCCCCACTTTCCTCGTTTTTCTTTTTTAGTCATTCTTTACACCACCACCAGCAACAAAAACAACAACAACAACAGACACTTGCTTTTCAATACACCACCACCACCACCACTACCACACAACCCATCTTATAAACACCTCATCACAACCATCATCCGCATCCCACTACCACATGCAACCCATTCAACAGCTACCTCACCACCACCACCACCACCACCACTACCATACAACCCGTACAATAGATACCTCGATATAACAAACATTCCCAGCCAATTACCACATGCAAGCCCTTTAAGAGACACCTCACCACCACCACCACCACCACCACCATCACCACCACCACCACGCCAGGTGTACGTGACCCCGTGAATGTGAGCGAGGTCTCATTCTACACGCACGGTCCTGACACCGCATGCTACCACCACCACCACCACCACCACCACCATCGCCGCCACCGTCAACACCTCATCACTAATTCATGCTACCTCACCACCATCTCCCCCAACACGAGTCCCAGGCCGCCTCTGCATCACCACGGCATCACCACCGCATTACCACCACAACCACCACCACCACCACCGCATCACCACTTATAATTGATATCCGGGTAATTATCGCGCTAACTAATGACTCCGCATCCACAACACACACACACACACACACACACACACACACACACACACACACACACACACACACACACACACACACACACACACACACACACACACACACACACACACGCTAACATCAATCGTTTTTATTTTCGTTCCCCTCCTTTTAAAACATCACCTACGCTCTCTCGCTGCTTTTTTTTTTCCTTTTTTTTTATGTCTGGTGTGGAAAACGATCTGACCCCTTTTTTTCCAGCGCCATGAGGGTTTTAGAAGAATAACAGTAAAAGGAATATGATGGAAAGAAACAATAGAGTGGATTCTTTATACGTTTTGTCTCTTAAAGTACGATATAACATTAAAAGAAGGAGTGGGATGAAAAATAGTGATGGGATAAAGAAGTCCAACGCAGGGTAATACATATAAGAGCGTTCCATATCCAAAACAACACTTACAAAGGAGCCCAACTTAAGGTAATGTAAATGTCAACACTAACTGAGGACACCAACGCGAGGTAATACAGATAAAAGCAACATTAATGGAGCTAAATGCAAACACGTGCGCTAACTGGCTGGCGAGGTGGCGGCTGACGAGGTGACAACGTAGTGTGTTTTCCAGCAGTCTTGTTACCCTAATTATAATGGCCATGCAAGCTTAACCTGACCTGGAGGGAGGGAGAGGGAGAGAGGGAGAGAGGGAGGGAGAGAGGAAGAGGAAGAGGGAGGGAGAGGGAGAGAGATAATAAGCTACTTTGCTGATTATTTTGGGTTTTTACTTATTGGCATTCTTGTTATGTCTATCTACTTTTATCTATTTTTCTATCTTTATCTAACCACATATTTAAACTGTCTATCCATGTATGTAAATCTACCTGCCTCTTATTCAACCTTTACGTCTATCTACTTATACTATCTTTCCATCTTTTAATTTATCCACCTATTTATCTGTATCTATGTAAATCTATGTATGTAATCTTTCTATGTATCTATGTATGTAAATCCACCTTCCTCTGAATCAACCTTTCCGTCTACTTACTTACACCTATCTCTCTATCTATTTATTTATCCACTTATGTATATGTTTATCTATCTGTCTTACTCATCTTCCTCTTATTCATCCTATACATCAATCTACTTATACCTAGCTTTCTCTGTCTGTCTAAAACCTGCCTCTGTACTTACCTGTCTATCATCCTTTATCAATTAGTGCATCCTATTGTTTGTTTTGTTGACACGACACACGACAGAGCGCAGCATTACCATTATTATTTTTTGAGGTCAGTTCTCTCGTGTTCGCGTCCCATCAGTTAAGAGATTATAGTCGTGCATAAATTAGTTAATTAAACCAGCAGTGATCGCGACCTTGGGTTTTCCTTTTCACGGGATGACGCCGACGAATTGAAGACCAACAACAAAGGAAGAGATTAATTCTGAGGGTAATTATTATGGCTTTGCGGATGTGATAAAATGAGAGAGAAATATGTTTTCATCATCACCTCCATCACCACCACCACGACACGCAGCAGGAATAATCTAACGTGACTTGGCCTGACCTGACCTTAGCTCCAACTGAGGTGACCTATACACCGTTCGTCCCCACTGACCCGTGCATTCATCTCTCTTTCTCTCCCCTCCCCTCCCCTCCTTTACTATTGATTTTTTCCTCCCTCCCTCCCTCCCTCTCACTCCTCACCCCGTCTCCCTCTAGCCCTCTCTAACTTGCTCCCATTTCTACTCCCTTCTCTCTCTGTTTGTCTATCTATTTACCTATCTATCTATCTCCCTCTCCATCGTCCTCCCCCTTCCCCCCACACACAAAAAAAGCCGCCTTGAAACTCGCCACACAAGTAAATGAAATGTGAATAGAGTTTACCGTAGACTTTTACAGAAAATTTAATTGATGTTTATATGAAAACTACTAAAGCTCTAAAACTACTAATTTGAATACACATACAAAGACATAAATTGCTCCTTCTACAATAACACCAACTACTACTACTACTACTACTACTACTACTACTACTACATTTCTACCCATACCCCTAAGATCCCTAGTTTCCCTATGTTATTTTATCGTCAAGGTGTGTTCATTACATTAGATAAATACGTGTTGGCGTTTATCCTGAAAAATATTGAAACGATTTATGTCGTCAACGTTTTTTCATATATATATTTCGTTCCCATTTCTCTTTCATCTCCATTTTCTCTCGGTCTGTCTATCTCTATCTATCTGTCTCTTCGCTTGTAAAATAATGATGTATTTCTGAATGTCATTTTTTACGCCACCACTGCAGTTCCGCATGAATCACCTACACCTCCTCCTCCTCCTCCTCCTCCTCCTCCTCCTCCTACGCTTCCTCTCTTTCCTCATTCTCCTGCTTCTCTTTCTGGGAATTTATTGCTGCTCCGCGTCACCTGTGTGTGTGTGTGTGTGTGTGTGTGTGTGTTTTGCCAGCACTAGTATATCTTTATATATTTTTCACTCCATTTTCCGTATCTTCTGTCTACATTTATTTCATTCTGTCTATTACTCCGTCTCCTATTTTTTTGCTAGTTCTTTTGTTTCTGTGTTTATTTCTCCTCTATATTCTCTGGTCTGTTATTTTCTCTATCCCTCTCTTCGTTCTGTTTCCCCTTACTTCTATCCCTAAGTCCGTCTGGCTGTCACTTTTCCTACATTTTAGTATTATTTTTTTATCTGTCTTCTTGTCCCTGCGTCTGTATTCCTGTCCGTCCCTGCATCTCTCCCTGTCTCTTTCTGCCCGTCAATCTCTCTCGCTGTGTCTATTCGTGTCTCCTCAGCAGGGCGTGAAGGCGAGATGAATTACGTGGATTCAGCGGCGCCGACAAATAGCAATTACTCTTACGGCAGCATTACGCTCAGGTGCTTCCCCCTCCGCTTACTCCCCCGCCCCTCTCGCATACTCCCCAGCCACGCAATTACACACTTGTCACGCGCTATCCCTCCCACGCGCTCTGTCTCCACTCTCCCACCGACGCTTCCATATCTCCCACATGATCTCTCTCGGGTACGTTCTCTTCCACTCCCCTCCCATTCCCTCTAATCCCCTCACATGCCTTTTCTCTCTCTCCCTCATCTACGCTTCCTATATCTCCCATGTGATCTCTCAGCCACGTTCTCTCCCACTCCCCTCCCATTCCCTCTTATCCCCTCACATGCCTTTTCTCTCTCTCTCCCTCATCTACGCTTCTTATACCCCCCACATGAACTGTCTCCGCCACGTACGTTCTCTCCCACTCCTCTCCCATTCCCCTTAATCCCCTCACACGCCGTCTCCTTCACCTACCCACGCGGTCTCTCTCCCTCACCTACGCTTGCCATATCCCCCACATGATTTGTCAGCCACGTTCTCTCCCTCTCCCCTCCCAGTCTCACTAATCTCCTCACATGCCCTTTCCTTTCCCCACCCACGCGCTCTCTCTCCCTCACCTACGCTTGCCATATCCCTTACTTTGCCCTTTCTAGTCTCCTCTTTCCACTCACGTTCTGACTGACTAATCCATACTCTTTTTTTTTTTCTTCCCCTCCCTCTGCTATGTTTCCTGTTCGCCGTCCCGTCCTCCCCTCCTCCTCCCACGTAACTATTTCCCCCTTCCATCTTTATCCCTCCCTCTCCTTTTGGCTTTCTCTGTATGCCCTTTCCTTTCCCTCTTCTTCTCCCCCTCCCCTTCCCCCTTTCTCCTATACTTCTCTCTCTCTCTCTCTCTCTCTCTCTCTCTCTCTCTCTCTCTCTCTCTCTCTCTCTCTCTCTCTCTCTCTCTCTCTCTCTCTCTCTCTCTCTCTCTCTCTCTCTCTCTCTCTCTCTCTCTCTCTCTCTCTCTCTCTCTCTCATTCCTCATTCCTTCATTCTCCTTCTCACCTCCTCCTCCTCCTCCCTCTCCTCCTCCTCCTCCTCCTCTCCTCCTCCCTCCTCCTGTGCCTCAGGGGAGAGAGAGTGTGCGAGAGAGAGAGAGAGAGAGAGAGAGACTTAGCCTTTTAAATATATGTATGTCTCCTGTCCTCATGTGGGTAATATCTGCGGCATACATTCTCTCTCTCTCTCTCTCTCTCTCTCTCTCTCTCTCTCTCTCTCTCGCTCTCGCTCTCCTGGGGTTTAGGAAGGTGGATACGAGAGAAAGAGGAAGAAGGGAAAGGAGAGGAAAGAGAGGAAGCTGATGTGATAAACGAAGAAGAGATGAAAAGAAAGGAGGAAGAGGAGAAAACGATAGAAGGAAGAAACGGAGGAGATAAAGAATAAGGAGAAGAGTCAATAGTAAGATGGATACGAGAAATATATACAAGAAAAGTGATAGAGAGGAAGAGAAGAAAGAGGAGAAAAAGAGGTAGAAAAAAGAAGGAAAGAAAGAGGACAAGAGGACAAACGCTCCAGGGAATAGGTGATGATGGCGGTGTTGATTGTGGTAGTGAAGGTGGTGGAGGTGGTGGTGGTGGTGATGATGACCGGAATAATACGTACTCTGAAAGAAAGATGGAAGGAAATAAAAAAAAAGAAATAGGAGGAAAAAAAAGTGAATTGAACAAAAGTTGGAGGAAAAAAAAGGTAGAGACATGAAGAAGAAGAAAAGAACGAACGTTATAGACAATGTGAAGTGATGATAGTTGTGTTAGTGGTGATGTCAGGGGTGGTGGTGATGGTGGTGGTGGTGGTGATACTGGTGTTGCAAGAGGTAGTAGTAGTGGTAGTGATGATGGTGTTGGTGTCATAGAAGGTGATGATAGTGGTGTTGAAGGAGACGGTGGTGTTATAGGAGGTGATGATACTGGTGGTGGTGGTGTCATAGAAGGTGATGATAGTGGTGTTGAAGGAGACGGTGGTGTTATAGGAGGTGATGATTGTGGTGGTGGTGTCATAGAAGGTGATGATAGTTGTGGTGTTGAAGGAGATGGTGGTGTTGTAGGTGGTGATGATTGCAGTGGTGTTGAAGGAGATGGTGGTGTTATAGGAGGTGATGACAGTGGTGTTGAAGGAGATGGTGGTGTTATAGGAGGTGATGACAGTGGTGTTGAAGGAGATGAGGGTGTTATAGGAGGTGATGATAGTGGTGGTGGTGTCATAGAAGGTGATGATAGTAGTGGTGTTGAAGGAGATGGTGGTGTTATAGGTGGTGAGGATAGTGGTGATGGTGGTTGTGGTGGTGACTGGATGGGCGAAATTCCTATCCTGAAGACACCGCCAGAGGACCATATGTCAGTTTTAATGGCCGTATTGTCAACTGAAATGGTACTCCTGATGGGGCTGTTTTCCATGCTGAGAGAGAGAGAGAGAGAGGGAAAGGCAGAGACAGAGAGAGAGGAACAGAGGAAGAGAGAGGGAGACTAAG
Organism: Eriocheir sinensis; assembly: GCF_024679095.1. Taxonomy (NCBI): domain Eukaryota; kingdom Metazoa; phylum Arthropoda; class Malacostraca; order Decapoda; family Varunidae; genus Eriocheir; species Eriocheir sinensis. Next base: position 1,599,165 of record NC_066523.1, read on the forward strand.
AGGGAGAGAAAGAGGGAGAGGGAAGAGGGAGGAGAGAGGAGGGAAGAGAGGAAGGAGAGGGGAGAGAAAGAGGAGGAAGAGGAGAAGGAGGAGAGAGAGAGTGAGAGAGAGAGAGAGAGAGAGAGAGAGAGAGAGAGAGAGAGAGAGAGAGAGAGAGAGAGAGAGATGCTGTTTCTCTCGTTGACATTCTTTTTATGGGGTTTTCGTTCTTGTTGTCGCTGTTTGTTGTTGTTTATGTCGTTCTCTGCTGCCGGAAACTACAAATGATGATGAACCGTCGACTTGGTTTTTGATATCCGGTCTTGCCTTTGTTAAATTTCTCCTGTTTTTCTTACTGGCATCTCGTTTGACCCACTTCTGATTTTTGTTTTTTCCCAATCTACCTCAATTCTCTCTCTCTCTCTCTCTCTCTCATCTTTTCCTTCTATCCATCCTTTTTTTTCCCCTTCCTTCATCTCCTAATCTAGTTCCGTTTTCTTTTTTCCGTTCTCTCTCTCCATCTCATTTCCCCTGTTCCCTTTTTTAATCATCCTTTCTCCTCTACTCCTTCCCTTCCTCTGTTCTCTTTCCCATTTACTCATTTTCTCCCTCCTCTTTCTCCCTTCCTCACACCTATCCTCTCCCTATCTTTCCTCCCTTTCTACCTCCCATTATTCCAGCCTCTCTTCTTCCCCTTTCTCCCTCTCTCCCTTCCACTCTTCCTCCCTTTCCCATCTCTCAGCTACCCCTCTCTTTCTTTTATCTGCTCTCCACCTTCCCTCCTTCTCTCCTTCCACATATGACCCCTCTTTCCTCCCTCTTCCACCCTCTCCTTCCTCCCATCTTCCTCCCTCTCCCTTCTCTCTCTCACTCATTATCTTCACCTTCCCTCTTTCTCTCCTTATTTCTCCTCCTCCCATCTCTTCTTTGTTTCTTCCTTTCTCTCTCCCTCCCTCTCTCCCTCCATTTTCCCGGCGACTCCTTTTATTTTCCGCCTCGTCGGGTATATCAGAAATCTATCGGTAAAGTTCCTTCGTTTTAATGATGATTTTACGCTGGACGAAGCCTGGGTATTAACTCCTTGGCGGCCTGTCGGGAGCAGCGGCGAGGGGCGGAGTGATGGAGTGGGTGGGAGTGATGTGAGTGGGTGGAGTGAGAGAGTGAGTGGGCTGAGGGCTGGAGTGGGGGGAGTGAGTAGGCGAAGGGGACTGAAGGATGGAGTGAAGTGATGGAGTGAGTGATCGTAGTGGTTGTTAGCATTAGTGAAAGGAGTGGTATAGTCAGAGGGTGGAGTTGTTGAATTAGTGGTTAGTGTGGAGTAGATGTGTGGAGTTGAAGATACCTAAGAGTAGAATAGATTATAATAGAAAGAAGAGTTAAGAAGGAAGAGAAAAACAGAGAAAGAAGAAAAGAAGAAAGGAAACGAAACTAAGAACATACGATAGAAAGGAAAGAAGGAAATTTATGAAGAGGGAAGAAAAAAAGAAAGAGGGAAAATGAGAGTGAAGGAAACGAAACTAAGAACATAAGATAGAAAGGAAAGAAGGAAATTTATGAAGAGGGAAGAAAGAAAGAGGGAAAATGAGTGTGAAGGAAACGAAACTAGAAAACAAAAGATAGGAAGGAAGAAAAGAAGGAAGTAGGTAAAAGAGGGGAAAAAATGAGACAAATAAATAGACAGAAGGTAGGTTAAGAATACAAATGAGATAGGGGCCTTGTGTTGGCAATAACTCAGAGGGACAGGCAGTGTTAGGGGACCCGCCACACCATAGCCCAACCGAGGCGGCCTGACACTCCCTCAAGACGCCTCCTTTCTGGGACTCATGACTCATGCTACCCTCCCACACCTTCCTTTGCCTCCTCCTCTTCCTCCTCCTCCTCCTCCTCTTCTGTTCACATCCCCTCTCTTCTTCTCTTCCTGTTTCCTGTTTTTTCTATTCCTTTTCCTTCCCTTCCTTACTGGGTTAAAGATGACTTATGCTACCTATCAACACCTTCCTTATCCTCCTCCTCCTCCTCCTCCTTCTCTTCCTCCTCCTCCTCCTCTTTCTCTTCCCTTCACTTCCCTTCCTTCTTCTCTTCCTGTCTCTTTCTTTATATTCCTTTCCCGTCCCCTCCCTTTCTCTCTTCTTCTACCTTTCTTTCTCTTCCTATCGCTTCCCTTCTTCTCTATCCACTATCTTCCTTTCCCTTCCTTTTCACTTCCATTCCCTGCTCTTTCTATTTGTTCACTTCCCTTCCCTTCTCATTTTACCTATTATTTTTCTTTTCCTTTATTTCTTCTTCCCTTCCCTTTCTTTCCTGCCTCTTTCCCTTCCGTTCCCTTCCCTTCCCTTGCCTTCCCTTCCCTTGCCTTGCCTTGCCTTGCCTTGCCTTGCCTTGCCTTGCCTTGCATTGCCTACCTTGCCTTGACTTGCCTTCCCTTCCCTTTAAAGAGGTGTTGGTGTATGCTTTCGCCTCCTGGAATGGTCAATATAGGTATGAGGAGTGGAGGCGAAGAGGAGGAGGAGGAGGAGGAGGAGGAGGAGGAGGAGGAGGAGGAGGAGGAGGAGGAAGAGGAGGTTTGGTCTGTTCCTCTGTCCCTCTTCTCATCTTTTATTCCTGTCTGCTAATCTCTTATTCTTCATCCCCTCCTCCTCCTCCTCCTCCATTTATCCTCCTTGCCATTGTTGTTCTTCCTCTTCTTCCTCCTCCTCCCTTTCCTTCATCTCTTGTTCTCGTTCTTCTTCTTCTTCCTCCTCCTCCTCCTCCTCCTCCTCCTCCTCCTCCCCCCAAGAGGATTAGAATCAGGTCCTCCCGCGTGTAATAATGATGGGGCTGCTTCCTAAATGTGTCAGTGATGGAGGTAATGGCGCCCAAGAGAGAGAGAGAGAGAGAGAGAGAGAGAGAGAGAGAGAGAGAGAGACTTTCTTTCATCATTGCATGTCAGTCTTCATCAGTATCCTTTTTTCTGTCTATCTCCTCTTCCCTTCCTCTTCCCTCTCATTCGTCCCTCTTCCTCGTCTTCGTCTCCCTCTTCTCTCTTCCTCTTTCCCTCTTCTCTCTCCCTCGTTCCCCTTTCCTCTCCCTTCCTCCTTCTTCCTCCTCCCCTTCTCGTCTCGTCTCCTCTTCCTCTTCTTCGTCTCTCTTCCTCTTTCTCTTTTACTTCCCATCTTCCTCGCTTTCCTTCCTCTTCCCTTCTTCTTCCTCTTTATCCTCCCCTTCTCGCCCCTTTCCTCTTCCTCTGTCCCTATTATACTCCCCATGATAGATTAGTTCTCCTCCTCCTTCTCCTCCTCCTCCTACTTCCTCCTCCTCCTCCTCCTCCTCCTCCTCCTCCTCCTCCTCCTCCTCTTTCCCTTTAGACGCATGTGATTGGCTATTACGTTGATGGGCCGGCTTATAAATACACGTTCGGGGGTTGTGCGTCAAGTTAACGTAGACACGGATTAAGGTCATTGAACGGGAGCGAGCGAGCGAGCGAGGGGAGGGAGGTATTTGGGAGCGATTTTGAAGGGTTGGGAAATGACTGTATAGTGAGGGAGTTTTTAGTTGATTTGGTGTTGATGACGTTGAAAATGAGTTAAGTAATGAGTTTATAAATAAATAATAAATGAGTTAAGTAATATATGTAAGAAATAGAGAAGTACGTAGTTAGATGGATAGACGGATAGATAAAGAAATAGATAAAGGAAATAAAAGAAATAAAGGAAACTAGTCGAGATAGATCTGTATATAATAGATAGATAAATAGATAAAAAAAGATACATAGATAGAGAGAAAAAGTTAAATATAGATAGATAGATGTTGAGAGAGAGAGAGAGAGAGAGAGAGAGAGAGAGAGAGAGAGAGAGAGAGAGAGAGAGAGAGAGAGAGAGAGAGAGTTCTATCCTACATAAGAACGTAAGGAGTCTGCAAAAGGCCCGTGGGCAGCGCCTGTGAACCTAACCCCACCTAACATCACTGTCCATGAATTTATCTAATCTATTTTTGAATGTGACTATTGTATTGACACTCACAACATGACTGCCAGGCCTGTTCCACTCATCTACCACTCTGTTAGTAAACCAATTTTTGCCTATGTCCTTGTTGAATCTTAATTTATCCAGCTTAAACTCATTACTACGTGTCCTACCCGGTTCTCTTACCATCAGAAAATTTATTAATATCCCCCTTATTAAAGCCCTTCATCCATTTGTAAACTTCGATCAAGTCTCCTGAGCTCTCCTCGCACCCTTCGCCTTTCTAGAGCAGGCAAGTTTGATAGTTTAAGTCTTTCCTCATGAGGCTAGTTACTTAACCCGTGAATCATAGAGTTCGTTTGACTTACCTGTATTGTTTTTTCTTACAGGTACGTGTGTTTGTGCCCACCTGTGATTACGACATGCAGGTGAGGTGCATGAGAGAGAGAGAGAGAGAGAGAGAGAGAGAGAGAGAGAGAGAGAGAGAGAGAGAGAGAGAGAGAGAGAGAGAGGAAAATGAGAAGAAACGGAAGGAAAGGAGGACAAAAGGAAGAAGTAGTACAAGATATGGAGACAAAATCTGAAAAAAAGAGAGAAAAAGGGAAAAGAGGAGGAGAGGAGATAACAGAAAGGCAGGGAAGTAGAGGAGAGGATGAAATAGAAGACAAGAAAAGAAAGAAAGGGAGGGACATGATAGAAGACACGGAAACGAGAAAGGGAAAGGAGAATAAAGAAATGGAGATTTAAGATGGAAAAGAAAGCAAAAGGAGAATAAAGAAACGGAGATGAGGATGGACGATAAAGAGATAGAAGAACAGAAAGGAGATCACGGTGAATGAGGAACGGAGAGCAGAGAAAGGGAAGGGAGATTACAGTGGACAGAGACGAGAGAGGGAGAGGAGAGAAGAGAAGAGAATGAAGGAAGAGAGATCAGGGTGTCTGGGCTCTTAAGATTAATCAATGAGGTTATTAACGAGTCACTTCATTACACTCACTGGGTCACGTCGTTTACTTGGTGTGTGGGTAGAGAGAAAGAGGCAGTTAATCACAGCTAATGAGAACATATTAGTACCGGGCACATCAACTAAGGAGAGAGAGAGGGAGGGAGAGAGGGATGGAGGGAGAGAGGGATGGAGGGAGAGAGGGATGGAGGAAGAGAGGGATGAAGGGAGAGAGGGATGAAGGGAGAGAGGGATGAAGGGAGGAAGGGAGAGAGGATTAGAGGGATAGAGAGATAAAGAGATAGATAGAGAGAGAGAGAGAGAGAGGATGTGTCGGTTCATGTTGCTAAAAAAAAGGTGATTGGAGAATGATTTTGAACTATTTTTGGATTTTTGTTGCGTAGTTTTGAGTTATATTTAGACTTGTTGTGTGATATTGAGCTTGAAATTTGTTAAAGAAAAGGAGGGCGGGGAAAATAGAGATGATTGAAGAGTAATATTGAACTAGCTATGGATTTTCAAAGTGTATTATGAAGTTATATATAGATTTTCTTGTGTGTAATTCTGAGATGGAGATTTATTACTTCCATGGATACTGACTACCTGGTATATCTTGATTTTTTTATATATAATTTACGTTTAATAATTTTTTTTTCATTTATTTAAGTTGTATATATTTATTTATTTATTTATGTATTTATGTGTTGGGGAGGAATGTGTAATTTTAAACTCTACATATTTTCCATTGTATTCTTCTGAACTCTGTATTCGTAGTTTATATTTGACGTTTCAGATTCCTACATAAGTCTTAACCCGGTAGCTGCGGGGATCATGTTTCTTAAAGGCCCTTCTAAGCGAATTAATGAGCAGAAAATCATCGCTCTTGCAAACCACTTCATAATATATATCAACGCATTTTGTGATCAGTTTATGCATCGTCTATTTTTGGGGGTTTATATCATGGCAAAAATGTGGCCCGTCGCTGGTACACGTAAAGCCACAAATCTGGCCCGTCGCTGCTACCGGGTTAAGGAGGGAGGTCCTTTTTTTTATTTGGGGGGGGGGGAGAAGGAGCAGCATCAGCGTGTGGGGGGAGTCTTCAGGTAACTCTAACGTGAATCTCGGCTAATTACCTTATTATGCCACGGCTAATTACCGACAGGTGAGGCAAACTTGGAGGGTAAAGTCACCTGGTATTAACTTGGCCCTGACCCATCCCCCTTCTCTCCCTCTCTCTCTATCTATCTGTATCTATCAATATCTATCAATCTGTCTATCTCACTATTTATCTATCTATATCAGTATCTATCTATCTATTTTATCTTTTTTTTCTTCTTCTTCTTCTTCTTCTTCTTTTTAATGCTTCTCCTTCTTTTCCTCTTCTTCACCACCGTTCTTAGCAAACACCCCACCTCTTCCTTCTCAGTCTCGTAAGGTACACACACCATCCTTTTCCTCCTCCTCCTCCTCTTCCTCTTCCTCTTTCTCGCTTCCATACACTGATAGGTCTTCCTCCTGTCCTTCTATCTCATATATCCAAGAAGCTCCAATCTCTTTTTTTCTTCAAATTATATATAATCTTCAGTGAATCCAATATATTCTCTCTCTCTGTCTCTCCCTCCCTCCCTCTCGCTCTCTCCATCCCTCCCTCCCTCCCTACCTACCTACCTACTTCTCTCCCTTCCTCTCTCTTGGCGGTCACTTGGTACACACATATATCATTCACACACACATACACACACACACTCGCGACTCGGGGTCAGAACCTCTCCTGGGGCCAACGCCGCTGAAATGAAGAAGCGAGTAATAATTCAGCGTTCACTTTGAAGCTGGAGGCGACGTGGTATATTGGTTCCCAGTTTGTGTTTGTTTATGATGGCGGAGCTGATGTATATAGTTTGTTTATTGAGTTGACGTATATAGGAAAATAAGGGAAGAAAAATTTATGTTTGGGGTTAGAATAAATCATTGCATGTCTACTTGTATTTCTGTCTTCAATCCATTTATGTTTTTTTTTTTATGTCATCTATAGCTTTACTGAATTGCTTTATATCAAGACACCTACCTCTCCACCCGAAATTGACTCCACCCGAAATTGACTCCACCCGAAATTGACCTCTCTTTCGGCCACTCTTTACTTTTGTCTGTTGTGGGAGCGGTGAGGAGCTGGCTTTTTTTTCTACACTCTTTTTGTTGCCCTTGAGCCGTCTCCTTTGTTGTAAAAAAAATATATATACCATAATTGTCATGCGTATACTATAAAAATTCTGCCTTCTCTTTTCTTATTCAGTTTCTCTTGGCTTCCTACCTTCTCTCCCTTCCTTATTCCTTCCTTCTCTTATTTCTTCCTTTTTTCCTCTCTTGCCTTCCCTTCCTTCCTAGTCTCTTCCTTCCCCTAATCAATTCCTCTCTACTCTTTACCTTTCCTCTCTTTCTCTTCCTCTTATTTCTTCCTCTTTTCCTCCCTTGCCTTCCCTTCCTTCCTAGTCTTTTCCTTCCCCTAATCAATTCCTCTCTACTCTTTACCTTTCCTTTCTTTCTCTGCCTCTTATTTCTTCCTCTTTTCCTCCCTTACCTTCCCTTCCTTCCCAGTCTCTTCCTTCCCTCAATCAATTCCTCTCTACTCCTTACCCTTCTTCTCCTAACCCCTCCTCCTCTTAACTCTTCCTTTTTTCCTTCCCTTTCATCCTCTCTTCTTCCTTCCCTTCTTTCCTCCTTTTCTTCCTCCTCTTCCTTCCTCATTTTCTTTTCCCAACTCCATTTTGCAATACTGGATTTGAGCTTTCAATATCCAACTTCGCTCTCGTGTGTGTGTGTGTGTGTGTGTGTGTGTGTGTGTGTGTGTGTGTGTGTGTGAGGGTGTGGCTGGCTATTGATCGGAGGCTGCCAAGGTGTGGATATTATGTTGATGGGAGACCGCCAGTAATGACAAGATTATGTTGACCGTGGCGAGGGTGTGTCCCCCCCTCTCGGCGTGTCCCCTACTACCGTCCCTCCTTCCTTCCTTCCTTCCGTTTAGACCTTTCCTCCCTTATTCCTTCCTTTCTCCCTTTCTTACTCCTTCCTTCCTTTCTTCCCTCCTTCCGTCCCTGCTTTCCTTTCTCCCTTTAGACCTTTCCTCCCTTTTTCCTTCCTTTCTCCCTTTCTTACTCCTTTCCTCTCCTTTCTCTTCTTCCTTTCCTTCTCCCTCCTCTCCCTTCCCTCTCGCTCACCTCCATTCCTCCCTCCCTTCATTCTCCCTCTCCCTCCCTCCTTCCGTCCCCCCTTCCTTCACTCTGTCTACTAGTCTTTCCCTTCATCCTTCTCCCTCATTCCTTCCTTTCCCTCACTTCATTACGGCTTCCTTTCTTCCTCTTCCTTCCTTTCCTTCTTCCCTTCCTTCCCTTCTCTCTCTCGCTCTCCTTCCCCCTTCCTTCACTCTGTCTACTAGTCTTTCCCTTCATCCTTCTCCCTCCTTCCTTCCTTTCCCTCACTT